>NC_142946.1:33161303-33221303 GCF_046866305.1 Octopus bimaculoides
AGAAATGGGCACTAATGTTCCATCAAAACTGAAACATAAGGAAATTGTTTAGTTGTACAGAAGACCATATTATTTGATTGGTGTCTGTAAATCTCCATAAAAATACAATGTTATCAGGACCTCATTGAAATTTTCACTTAGTCATTGAAGGGCAGACACATTGCATTGGTTTCCTGTTCTATTTTCTTCACTTATAGAATACATCCAGATCAGAAATGTAAACTTGCTGCCTACAACAGTGAAATATGCCTCCCCCATTTTGCAGATTTATCTCTTTTGAATTTGCCTGCTGAGCCTTGGAGACCTTATGCAAGACACACTGCAGTTTTGGTGTAAAATCTACAGAACATATCTTTACACTATTACACTGTCCATTCTTCTATTCTGTCAGCCATCTGTGACTGCTCTTTAATTGCATGGTCACACCCGAACTTACATTAAATAACTGACCAGTACAGATGTCATTAATGTCAACCAGACATACACTGAACTGACCAATTAGTTATTTCGACTAAGATATTTATTCACTAGAACTAATTCTCCTATACCTAATTATTATTTCTGTAGACATTCAATGCCTAGAACCCACACTACTTTGCTCTAAAAGTCCTTGTTTTTTTTTCCCCTGAATTAAAATAGTATTGTTGACTCATCAGCTTGTTTATTGTCACTGTCTTCATCTTTTTTGCTCAACAGAGTCGAACGTAAAGAACGGGCACGGTTGAAGATTGTCAAGTTTACTGGCAAAGGGAATGATAAGGTAAGTGGAAAACCTCAGCCCTTTACATACCACACCACACACCTCATGGTGTGCATCGTTGTCTTAGTGTTTTGTATTTTGTTGGAGGGGGGGGGGGGTCTCAAAGTAAGAATTAATATGTATTTTGTTGTCTTTAGAAGATATCAGTGGTTGAGTGATGTTTGTCTGTGGTGGTCCTAAACGATGTGTAAGTTTGTATGGTGTAGTCAATGTCATTTTTGATGGTTTCTTTGTTTTTAAATTCTAGGTGGCAGCAGCAAATGAAAAAAGGAAAAGCAATTTCTCCTTCTCTCGAAAGTTTCCGTTTATGAAGAGTAAGGACCACAGCGGTAGTGAAGATGTAAGCGCTGATGAACGTAAGTTGTGCTGGTGCCATCTTGCCCTTTTTTCACAATACATAATTACTCGACATCATATTTGGAGTATGCTTTTCTTTAATTGACAAACTAACACTTGAATGTACGTACATATACATACATATATATATATATATACAGACAGACAGATAAGTGAAGAACTCCATGTGTTCTTCACTAGTCTAAACAATATTGTTAGCCTGGTGTGCCAACAGAGAGCTTATAAAGTATTTTGCCTGGATTGATAATCCTTCACTGTTAGCTCTGTTGTTATTTATACATACATATGTATATTTATATATACACACACACACACACACACACACACACACACACACACACACACACACACAGGTCATCAACCCTGCTCTAACAACCCTCATGACTCATTATATCTAAGGATCATATTAACCTGTGTTTTTTATTAATTAACTGATGGAGTATGTATATATTTAGCTTCTATTTCTAGAAGGTCAAACAACTGTGAAGACCTAAGTTTTAGTCACTGTTATGATTGTTGGTCAGGATTAGACCAGATATATTGTGCTGATAGTGGCTCACTGTTCAATAAGAAAATGATACCAGTAATTATACTACTACTTGTACTTTGCTGAATTATGAATCACTCATGCAGATATCATTACCTTTTCAATTATGAAAATTTAATGATCTAGATTACTCTGTAGACTCTATCTATCCACCAGTCACTTCTGTTTTAGACACAATGTAGACTATATTCAAATGAATTCATCTTCCTACATGATTTAATCTACCATAGCAGATACTGAGGCTGTCTTGCACTGTGTATGTGTTGTAAATATTGAGATTTACATGCACATGCACACACACACACACACACACACATTAGATGCCAAGATTTTGCAATATTTCACTTTTAGTATAGTGGTCAACTGAATCTATCACAACTAACCTCAATGGAGGTTCCAACAGGATCTTTCTACTTTCTAAAAATACCTACCAAATCTCCCTCAAATCACATCCTACTGTCTTAAAACAAGGAAGGACACATTGGATAATGTAGTCCAAGGTATCTGTCTGAAAAGGCAAGACAGTCACTGCAGGATCACCTTCAATTAGTGTGAGCTGGGATTAAACAACTACACTTCAAACTGAACCTCAATCTAATTTACCCTATTCCAGGTCTTTCAGTTGACAATGACTGTGAAGGCTATAGTCACCATCCCAGCCAATCACTTAACAGATTCATCTTCTGTGGAACCAGTATCTCAAAAGGCTATTCATATTCCATGAGTGAGAATCAAAAATATTTGAAGTAAAATCCTCAAAAAAAAAAAAAAAAAATGCCCTGATGTCTGCCTTCAGTTGGTCATCTCTATGGTAACACTAACCCTAATGCTGATCCTCACATTAAGTATAACCCCCCCCCCACACACACACACACCAAAAAAGAAAAAAGGCTCAGGCATGGCTTTGTGGTTGAGATGCTCACTTTACAACCATATGGTTTCAAGATAAGACCCACTACACAGCACTAAGTGTCCTCTGCTATAGCCATAGGCCTTGTGCATTTGGTAGACAGATAGTTAATACTTTGGAGATGATTAGTACCATGAGTGAGGACAAGATACACTTTGTGTAGGGATAGAAAGCAATTTTGGTAGAGACAAGTGATACTTTATGTAGTGCTCAGTGATTTATTAAGTTTAAAACTGCAAAAGTTTCAGAAATATATTGAAGACTAGAAACACTCATGCATATATACAAATGTACTCAGACAGACTGCTCTTTCTTTCTTTCTCTCTCTCTCTCTCTCTCTCTCTCTCTCTCTCTCTCTCTCTCTCTCTCTCTCCCCCTCTCTCTCTCTCTCACATACACACACAAACACCCATTAAAGAGGGTTTTCTTGCTACACGTAGAAAGCTTTGTTGAAATGTTTTGCTTGTTACACATTAATAAAATTGTAGGACAATTACTGTTAAAAACATTTTTTTTTTTTTATAAATGTAAAGTTTGTAAGATTTTCAGAGAAAATAATTTGCAATATTTAGTTTAGTTTTTCTACATTCTAAGTTCAAATCCTGCCAAAGTAAATTTCACCGTTTAACCTTCTCTGAATGATAAAATATATTCCAATCATTTAACGGACTTTATTCAGTTGATTACATCCTTCCCTCCCTCTTTCTCTGTCAGTTAGTGTCAGAAATCATTACAGAATCAATAAAGTATCAGTCAATTTAACCCTTTGCCTGTCCTGTGTGTCACTTGTGCTACACACGATATATTTCTCCTGGCAGCCATGCTTATTATATGATTCACATTCCCATTTTTTTCTTTTCTTCTTTCAACACCCTGAGTAATTTGGGACTTTTGAAAGGAAAGCTTTAGAACATGAAACAAGGGATAACTAAAAGTCTGAAAACAAGTATGGATGTTTAGGACAAACTTATGAAAATGCTTTGGACAGGCAAAGGATCACTCAAATTATTCCTTCTTCTAAATACTTGTGGGATTGGTACCTTCTGTAGTATAATTCAGCTACATCTCTGTATGGAAACTATAAACAATGGAACAGAGTCAAAAGCTTGATACACACACAACAATAGTTGTACTGTAAAACAGTTATTGGTTCATAAACAATGGAAGGAAATAAAAGACAATGTAATGTTGACATAATATATTATTCATAATAGAGTTAACTAGGCAGGAGTGGCTGTGTGGTAGGTAGCTAGCTTACCAACCACATGGTTCCGGGTTCATCCCCACTGCGCGGCACCTTGGGCAAGTGTCTTCTACTATAGCCCCGTGCCAACCAAAGCCTTGTGAGTGGATTTGGTAGACGGAAACTGAAAGAAGCCCATCGTATATATGTATATATATATATATATATATGTATGTATGTGTGTGTATATGTTTGTGTGTCTGTGTTTGTCTCTCCAACATCGCTTGACAACCGATGGTGGTGTGTTTATGTCCCCGTAACTTAGCGGTTCGGCAAAAGAGACCGATAGAATAAGTACTAGGCTTCCAAAAAGAATAAGTCCTGGGGTCGATTTGCTCGACTAAAGGCGGTGCTCCAGCATGGCCGCAGTCAAATGACTGAAACAAGTAAAAGAGTAGTAAATATTTAAATTTAGGATATACATGAATGTGTGTGTGTGCATGCGTGCATATAATGTGCAGGTAAGATTGTATGCTTATGAAATCATTGGGTTCAGGTTCCACTACATGGCGCCATGGGCAAGTGTTTTCTGCTATACCTTAGACCAACTAACACTTTGTGAATGGAATTGATTGTGTGTGTGTGTATGTATAATCATCACCATTTTAACGTCCATTTTTCCATGTTTGCATGGAATAGATGGAGTTTATTGAAACATTTTATATGACCAGATGCCCTTTCCTGTCACCAACCTTTACCAGTTTCCAAGCAAGAATAATATTTTCCCGTGGCCAGAATTGTTTTTGCGGAATATTGGAAATGAATGCAATTCATTTACAACAATCATGCAATATCAAGACAAGGAGACACAAACATACACACCCATACTTACTAATACAATAGGCTTCTTTCAATTTTCGTCTATCAAATCCACTCATAAGGCTTTGGTTAACTCAGGGTTATAGTAATAGACACTCACCCGAAGTGCTACACAGTAAGTCTGAACCAAAAACCATTTGGTTGGAGAACAATTGTGGTGTCACAGATAACTTGATCTTAATAGATTTGATTTCACTCAATAGTTACACCATCAGTAAATGCTGTTATTTTCAAAAGATCTTTCAAATAAGAATATCTTAATACACTCACACACAGATGTGTGTGTGAATTTGTGTGCATGACATCTTGTGTCTTGTCATTAACACAATACAAACAAAAAAAATGGATACCTGTTCTCAATCACCCATACTAGTGGAAAACAGGTTTGCAGCTGAAAGAGCATCTGACCTCAACAAGCTTTGTCTAAGCACTTGTCTGCATGGAATAATGAACATAGAAATTGAACAAATGAATATATATATATATATATATATAGTTACAGAAACTGTGAAGGCGCATGGATCAGTGGTTAGAGTGTCAGGCTCACAATCATGAGGTAGTGAGTTGTGTTCTTCAGCAAAACACTTTATTTCATGTTGCTCCAGTCCACTCAACTGTAGAAATGAATTGAAACATCACTAGTGCCAAGCTGTATCAGCCCCTTTGCCTTTCCCTTGGATAACATCCATGGCATGGAGAGGGGAGGCTGGTATGCATGGGCGACTGCTGGCCTCCCATAAACAACCTTGCCTCGACTTGTGCCTCAGAGGGGAACTTTCTAGGTACAATCCCATGGTCATTCATGACCAAAGGGGGTCTTTACATGTTACAGAATCCACTGCTTAATGGGTTCAAGTCCATCCTTATACACTTTACTCTATGATCCCTCTGGGATCAATTTAGTCAACTTAGCTCCTCCTCAAATGTTTCAGTTAGAAATGTTTTTGCAAAATCATGAGAGTAGATAAAATTGCCCTAGATACAATACTTTGGCAAGATTTGAACTCAGAACACTAAGGACTTTCAACATTTGTAAAGAACTAGTCATATTACTAATGTCTCTTGAAATTCATTGTTCCTTTTCTCCAAACCATGCAACCTTGTCTTAATATTTTTATTCTTTGAAAAATAAATATTATCTCTCCTCTTATTTTCCCACCTCTTCTTTTTGGCTGCTTTTCTGGATTATAGAAGGTACGTTTTAAACTTTACTTATTAATTGTTCTCTTCATTAACAATTCTGCAATTAGTCTAAATATATTCTCTCTCTTTCTCTCTCTCCCTAAATTGTGTGTAAAACATTAACTATATTCTTCTGCAATGAAATTTTAACACACATACCACAACTGTTTCCAGTTTGCCTAAGTTGGTTCTGTATTTCAGTCTAACATGATGATTGAAGTAGGAATAATAAGTCATACAAGTTCAAGTATTATTTTTATGGTTTCAATACTAGGCTATACTGCTTAATATTCTACTAGAGTTACAATACTAGATTATACTAGTAAATGTAATATTACTGGGTTACAATGCTAGGTCAAATTATTTAATGTAGTATTACTGGGGTTAAAATTCTAGGTTGCCTCTAGAAGAGAGTCATTCATAGACACCCTAAACAAACCCGGAGCAGATGAGGCCCCTCAGTTCTTTAGCTGCTCATCTAAGAGAAGGTAACTCCATAAAAATCATACATCCTTTTAATTACTGGGTTCATGGAACTTGTTGCACTAGACCAGTACAAGTTTGAAGAATGAGAAAGCGGGACTCTCTCTGCACAAACCATAGCCACTATTTTAATAGTCATTGTGTGGTCGTTCAGCAAACGAAGGCACCAGCAACCAATATACTTTAATTCATAAGTTCAGTGGCAACAGGGCAAAGAGGTGATGAGTACAGGTAAAGGACACTACAGGAAGTGTTCAGTCTTGACTCTGCACACAGGCAGCCATAAGATGATGGTTGTTATTAAGCTATGTCTTGTTAAAATCTCTCTCATTGAAGTAACAAGAGAGTCCACCACAATTCTAGGTTAAAGTAGTTAATTTAAGGATATGTTACAATATGTTACTATTAGAGATCTGAAAAATCATCATAGCAACAATGACTTGTAATTACTTGGAAGAATAATTACAAAACAATTCATATTATTCTTGTTGTTGTTATTATTATAAGCCAATTTAACCACTCCTGTCCTTAATAATTAGTGGTTTTCTGTTAATGTTAGAAATCAGTAGTAATGTGTAAATAACTGAATATATATTGAACTCCAGTTTGTTGCATCATAGGTTCAACTTATGCTGTAGGCGCTATTATTCCATTTTGTCATTGGGCAAATACACAATAGGTTATTTGGTTTTCAAAATTGGCTTACAACTTTACTACAGTATCCTTGTTTTTGAGTGCACTGATATGGTAACAAATGTTATCATTTAATATATTCAGAAGTCAAACAAATTTCTCTCTCTTGCATTAATGTTAATTAGACAATCTTTTTGTAAAGTCACTTTTAATGAATGAGTTTCTTGAATAATCTCTGTGATTCCATTCATATTATTTTTGATATACTTGGCGGTGGATTGGTAGAATTAGTAGAGTGTCGGACAAAATACCTTGTGGTATTTTGTCATGTCCCTTTACTTTCTTATTTCAAGACTCACCAAGCCTTTTATCCCTCTAGCAGTCAATAAAGTACCACTGATGTGCTGGACTCAATTTCCTTGACTTTTTCCATGCCCCTGCCCAACTTTTCTGGCTCTGTGCCAACATTACAAATTGTTGTTGTTGTTATTATTATTATTATTTCTTTGTTTTCTTTACCAATTTCTATTGCGCCAAAAGCTAACCAATATGATTTCTTGTTTTTTCTGCATGCAGAAGGCGATTGCCCTGGCCAAGGTTTTTACTCTGTTTGTTTCTAGATTATTGTCAACCTGCTTCTAGCCATGTGCTGTTGTACCCGCTTCATGCTGACACATTTCCACCATCACTGTCACCAACCACTTTCAACTACACCAAATCTGCACCCTTCTCACCATATATTTGCTCTTGTGTCTGCATGTAGAAAAAGTGATATTTATGCAATGAAACAAAGGTGCCCAGTCTAAATCCAGCTGGCAGGCACATTTATATAGGGACTACAGATGAGTGGTTCCAGTGTTGGAACCACATATTGATAGTATTTGTGTATCTACCAGAAGTGAAGTATTTGTGTAGTGATCCAGCCCAAATGTTCTATCTGTTTTATGCTCAAACTGACTAAATCTGGCATATCAAGCCTATCTTACAATGTCTTTCTAAAAATAAACAATCACATCATTGAAATCTCATATTTACAGGATAATACTTGATTAATTCAAAACAATATGGATAAATAAGAATTTAATAGAGTAAACTGTATGCTAAATGGTTTAAAGGTACTTGTGTAGGGACACATAGGAAAGATACTTGTGTAGATAATGTGTTTATGAAAAATTTAATGTAAATGATATAAAGCATAAACATAAATTTGAAAGAACAGCTCCCCCCCTCCCCCATGGCTCACCAACAGCAGGTGTTGAATCAATTATCTGGTGTTTACTGGCCAAGTAAGAATTTGTAGTGACATGCTTCACTAACCATCATTTTTTAATCATGTAGCTACCATTTGCCATGTAACCACTCTAGTTACATAGTTCATATCCCATTAATAAGGACCATTTCTCTGTTTTAGTTTACATCAAATTGATATCCATAATATCAGGCACATTGTTATGCAATAATCTTCAGTTCAGTCATGCCCCTTCCCTTTTTTTGTGTTTTCATATATTATGAAATGTAATTATGGCACTAATGAAACGAATTCTAAACAAATTGCTTTAGCTGTTTTTGGCTGATTCTTAGTGGCCAATATTCCATGACTACTATGAAAAAAAAAAGAATGAAGGCCATATAATGGTGAGAGGATGCAGAATTGGTTAATCTTGTGTGTGCACATATGTGTTTGTGTGTCTGTTAGTCCAGCAGAAACAGACAGTGGAGTTAACATTTCTAAAGAACAACCAGCATTGAATGATAAATATTGCTGCCCTAAACACTTCTGGGTTGATATCTATATCACATCCACATTCCTTAACATGTCACCATTTACAGTATTGTCTTCTTCTGTTTGGATAGATCTCACTGTCTGTAACTGTTCAGCTAATAACCACACAAACACACATGCACACACATAAATACACATTCACACAATTATGCATTCATAAATACACACATTTGTTCATTATTTAAATTTATTTGCTTGCCTTTGTTTAGTGTAATTTTTGTTTTTTAATTATTTCTTGTATCTTTGTTTAAATGAAGACCTTTTGTGGTAATTCTCATTCTTTAATAAAGGTTAATGACAATAATTATGATGAACTAATGCTAAGTACCATAGTGTTAGGCTGAAGCTCCAAGCAAATTATTTGTACAGCTTAGTTTTTATTCCTGGTTGTAGCTACCTTTGCTTCATTTATTCAGTTTTGGAAAAGACATGAATGCCACATCTAGAATTTTCCTCACCTTCTTTGTTACCATTGTAAGATATTTCTCTTTGAGAAATTCTACCTGATGAATAAATACCTTACAAAGTGAGTCGAAGACACAATTTTTTTTTCTTTAAAATCTGTAATGTACACCTGCTCAGCTGTTGTTGATTAAAAGTACTTACATGAGGCCATAGATGTACCTGCACAGGTACATAGTAATTATTTGTATAAGATCACAGATTAAAGGTATCTGTGTAAGGCCCTGAGATTAAAGACACTTATGAAGCAACCAGTGGTGAAAGGTTTTTGTGTACTGGCCACAGTTTGAGTATATGTGTAAAGGTACCTATCTTGGGACCACATAAAATATATTTTTGTAGGACTACACATTAAAGGTACTGGTGTATAAGTTACATATTAAAAGTTACTTTTGCAGTACCACTTATTAAAAGCATATATAAAGCACCCAGCATACAAAAATCCCTGCTTAAAATGCTAGTGAGTAGATCATAGTATTGTAGTTTGTTTTTAAATGCCTCTCTGCTTGTAGGAGCAACTAAATACCCTGTTATCTATTACTAATATTGCCTATTGATTACTGTTGAAGCCAACAAGTTGTTTCATAGAATTCACATTTACTCTTTGTTGCATTAACTGGAGTACTACTCACATTTTCTTTTTCTTCCTCATCTTTGGAATGAAGGTTCCACAAAGACATCCACCTCCTTTAAAGATTCCAGGTTGTAGATTTGTTGAGATGTAAATTGAATTTTATGAATATTGTTATTTATCATTCATGTTAAAGACACCAAAGTAGCAGAAGCAGGGTTATGATATTTAGTGACATTTCTTTTACATTTATAATTAGCCAACTCCTACAAGTTTGTATAGGATTTTTCCCCAACAGAGTTAGAAATCATGACTAGCATAATTCCATTTGTATCAATATTCTTAAATGATGAAGAATATTATTTTGAAATGGAGGATTGACTGACATGTTGTCCTCTAGGATTTATTGCCATTTTACGTTATGAGTCCAAATTCCACCAAAGTCAACTTTACCCCTCGTATTTCTGGGTTGGTAAAATAAAACACAGTGGGGATGATAAACTAATGTACTGGCCATATTTTGGGCTCAATTCACTCAAATGCATACTTCTTACAAAAACGTCTGGCCTTACACCTTATGTTAGAAATTATTAGGCGTCCATGTCATCAAATTATATTTAACTGTTTATCATATATATTGTTTTTTCCCTGCTCTCTCTGTTTCACCAGCTTCATCTCTAGATTACAATGTGCCATTCTCTTCATTTTTGCTTTTTCTATATTTGGTTTATGTATCTTCTTCAGAACAACATAGTCTTCCTAAGTTTGTCTCTGTATATACATAGATAGCTGTGTGCATGTGTGAGTGTGTGTATGTGTGGTTTTGTAATGTGTGCACCCAAACTCAGTCGCATGCACCAACATACACACATGCCAATATGTGTTCATTTATTTCATCACCTTTTCCTCTTCTTTAGTCACAGTGTTTGGAAATGTTTAATTACAGCTTAATTCTGTTAATTACGACACCAATTTTTCATTTCAAATCTTTATTTTGTTTGTTTTTTATTTTTTTATTTTTTAGTATATTTCACTTACCCACCATTTTGCTGAATCTCTTAATATTTCTCTAAATAGTTCTTCAAATGTTGGAATGCCAAATTTCATACTTCCATGCCCACCACCTCATAACACTCTTTTGCAATCCTGTTGACTTGACACTGTATTTCCACTCAGTATTTGAATGTTTGTAGTGTAGATAGCCATGCTACCTGATCTTATCATTGTTATTATTATTCATTTATTATTATTATTATCATTATTATTATTATTATTAATGCTTATAATACACAAGCAACAGGTTATCAGTTACTTTTCATAGTTGTATCATGTCATTATTTTGGAAATCCTGCCAAAATTATGACATACACAACATCAGAGACAGCTTTTTTTTTTTGGTTTTTTTTTTTTTCTCCCCTTCTGTTGTCGTGTATGCTAGAAGATGAAGAAACGCAATGGGTTGAGAGACATGCAATCAGTCCAACCCTTGTTAGCATGGATAAAATGGATGTCAAATAATGATGATACTATCACTTTGTTTTATTATGAAATGCATGTATTTCTGATATTGGATGGAATTATATATATACTTTTTTAATTTCTTTACTTTCTTATCAAAAACTTAACATTAAATTAGAAATTTGTAAATAACTAATGTAACAAACCCCTCAAAAAAATGTTTGAAACTAAATGTAAAAAAAAGCATTTTATTATTGAGAATAACAATAAAATTATAAGGAAAATACTTATAAAATTTATAATTTAATTAATTTGTCTTCCCATGCATGAATAAAGTTAATTCAGTTTGTTTTTAATTAATTAAAATCTAATGTTTCTTGCTATCATCTCTACTGTAGTTTGATGTGTGTTGTATCAAAGTTAAGAACAAAATTGTCTATTTTCTCTGTGTGTGTTGTATGTGTGGTTTCATCAACATTCTAGCTGGATTTTCTTATTGCATGCCTCATAGGTCCTCCTGAGAAGAAACCAGGTAACCAAAATGTTAACTGTGGTTGTGTTGTGGTTATCATGTTCATTTTATGCCATATCTGTGTGTTCTTCATCACCTCTATAGTATCTTCTCACCAAAATGCATTCAACTGTAATACTATTATAATAGGAGGTCATTTCTTCAAATGTAACATTAGTTTTCTGACCACTGTCAGCCTGTGTGCAACCAGTGCATTCCTTAATTCTCTGAGGTTTAGCAACCATTTATATCTATCATCAACCAAATTACAAAACCTGTTTATAGTCATTTGATCTATTAGAAATAAAAGTCAAATCTCCCTCAAATCCTACTTTAAAATATAAAAGGGGCACATTATATAATGTATATATCAACTATGCTCGGAAAGAAAAAACAGAATAATTACAGCTGAAAGGTTTTTGCTTAAGAATAATAAACAATAGTAAATATATTATAGTTTAAGTATATTCTATAGGGCAGATTGATTTATGGTTAGAAATAGCAGCCAAATGTTTCTGTCTTTAATCACATTGAATAATGTAGTTCAGGTAAATTGCCTGAATAAAAGATATAGTCATAGCTAGGGTATCATTGATCATTCGCCTATTGGATCAGGACTGATCTGAGGCTAAACAACAGCTACTACCACCTACCATGCAGTACATGTGGTTATAACTGGAGCATCTTTGATTTACTGGATCTGGGCTGGCTTTATGTCAAACACCATCACCTACCACTCACTGCACATCATCATAATCATCATCATATGTCCATTTTTCATGTTGGCATTGGTTGGTCATTTTAGCAGGATCTGGTGAGCTGCATGGCAGCATTGAACTCCAGTGTCAGCTTTGGCATGGTTTTTACTGCTGGATGCCCTTACTAACACCAACCACTTTACAGGGTGTACTGGGTGTTTTTTGTTCCAACAGCAAGAAGGAAAAAGGAAAGAGCTTCCTTTACTAAATGGAGTTTAGTGTTTGAGAGGAAAAGAAGGGCAACTGATCTATGCCAGGTGTTGAGAAATAAAAGTGTGATGGAAAGCCCAGTTGTCTTGTTATAGAGGAAATACAAAGCTATCCTGTTTTATATAAGGATGGGTGAGAGTAGCTGGAAAGAAGATATAGATGGTGGTGATGAGATGCCAGAGCATTTCAATGTGAGTATAAGAAAAGATATAGCCAGGAGAGAGGAGTAGTTTCATAAGCATGTGAGGGGAGAGTAATTGGTGGGTAGAGATAAATATAGTGAATACATACCATTCATTGACATTTTCATTTGTTAACTTGATGACATCAAAACCTTAAATTGCTTTTCATTGTATAACCTCACATTCAAATACAGTTGAATGAATTTTAATTTTGTGTCTCTGCTGTATGTAACAACTATTGCCAGGTCTGTATTACTGTTGTTGGTGAATCTCACAACAGTTTAGTGTTTCTGCTGTATGTAACACCTATTGCAAGGTCTGTGTTACTGTTGTTGGTTTATCTCACAACAGTTTTGTATCTCTGCTATATCGTAGCAGCTGTTGTAATATCTGTATTACTGTTGTGATGTTTGTATAGCAGCTGTTGAGAGCTTGTGTTACTGTTGTTGGTATATCTCGCAACAGTTAAGTTGTATATGTTAATGTGTTTCACATAAATTGTTAGCTGTGTTGTTACTATGTATGTCACAACTGTTGTGAGTGTATGATAATCTCTCTTAACAGTTCTATGTATGATTTAGTATGTCTCAGTTGTTCTTAGGTGTTCGGTTGATAGTCTCTCACAATTGTTGTTAGGTATATCATTTTATAGTCTTTCACCAATTGTTGTTGGATATGTCATTTTATAATTTGTCACAGAATTGTTAGGTCTATGATTTTAATATCTGTCTCACAATTGTTGTTAGGTCTATGATTTTAATATCTGTCTCACAATTGTTGTTAGGTGTGTCATTTTATATATAATCTGTTTCACAGTTGTTGTTAGTTCTATGATTCAATAGTCTCCCAGAAATGTTATTAGGTGTCTAATTCTCACAAATGTTTGCGTTCCAGTGTTCATCTTGCATGATATTAGGTTGTGCTGTTATGCGTGTGAGCTACCGTCAAGCTATGATGTTGTGATGTTAATCACGATTTGTCTTACGTCTCTTAGCAGACATTCGCAATTGTTTTTGCCGTTTCCAACTGCAAATGGAAAGGTTTCTCAGATACAAATGTGATCTGTAATTTCCTAAAATCTCTCAATCTTTGACGAGTTGTAAAACAACTTATCAAAGATTAGTGGTAAAGAAGAGGCAGGTATTGTATTTTACTGTGAACAATTTAGTGCAAAATCTAGTCTTCTTAGATGGTGCTACTCCACATGTATTTCTAGAACAGAGGAGGCACTAATGCCTGTTGTCTCCATAGTGTACCACTGGTGTTTGTAATCTCCATTGTACACCACTGGTATCTGCTGTCTCTGTAGTACACAATTGTTTACTGTTTCCATGGTGCATCACCTGTTTTCTCTGTCCAGTTCATTATTGTAGATTCATATTAATCTTTCTATTGGAACATTATTTTATTCCACTTTTATTAACCAATGTTGTCTCTGCTGTAATTCATTTGAAATAAATTTCTCTCTCTCTCTTTCTCCCCGCTATAATTCTTGCTGACCATTTCCATTATGCTGGCCATTTATAGCAAACAACAACATTAGATACTTTTTCTGTTTTATTTTCTTTTCTCTCATTTTTATCTTGATGGAATCAAATTTATTAATTTGCCTCAGACAAACATTTTACGTCTGGTTAATATTACTTTTTAAATTAGAACTATCTTTCGGATTAGTGTTTCCATGAAAATTTACCTTAAATCTTCAATATTTTCATTTTTATTGTTATTTTGTATTTGTATTACACAATTTTCTACTACTACTGCTACTTCTATTATTATTATTGTTATTAGTATTATCATTATTACTACTACTACTACCACCACCACTACCACCACCAACACCACTACTATTCTTACTATTTTTCCATTTCCTTTTCAGAATTCTTAATGTATAAATCCTCTTCTTCTTTTCAATGTTTTCTTAATTTCTTGAACATTGGCAAGTACAACAATGCATTGATGCACATCTCACTCAGTTCTCTCAGATTCTCTCACAAATATTTACTTAATTCCTTCTTAATCTTAGCATGTTGTCTTTAAGTCTGTTCATTCTTTTCCAACAGATTTTGATTGGTAGATCCTAAAACTGGATGGATTCACTCTCCATCATTTCTTTTGGAATTGATATAACTTAAAATCTCTGGATCACTTCTAAAATTGGTCTTGTGGATCCATGTTGAAATTGATTTTTGTGGATAAGAGTTAAAACTGGTTTCAGTGGATTTGGCTAAAATCAGATTCTGTGAATCTGTGTCAATATTAAATAGTCCTTGCACTAGAATGTTGAATGGATTGTTTATTTAACTATTCAGATTCCTTAGTTCTCGGATATTAACATTTCTGAATGTGAAGATACTCAACTCTATCAGACAAACATGAAACTACCTTTTCCTTGCTCTGCTATTATGGAAGAGAAAATGTATGTCACTGCACATTGTCAAGACTGTTAAGTGTCATAAATGCTTCAGTTTAGTTCCTTGTGATCCATTTCAGGATTTAAATAAAAAATTTAAAATAAATTTGATCCATTCTGAGCCAAGTCAATCAATCAACTGTACCAACTCCTATAAATCTAGTCTTGTGCCTAGACAAGAAACTAAAGTGGTAAGCTGGCAGAATCATTAGCATGCCGGGCGAAATGCTTAGCGGTATTTCATCTGCCACTACACTCTGAGTTCAAATTCCGCCAAGGTCAACTTTGCCTTTCATTCTTTTGGGGTGAATAAAATTAGTACCAGTTGCATAATAATCAACTAGTCCCCTCCCCTAAAATTTCTGTCCTTGTGCCTATATAGAAGGATTATTATCATTGTTATTATTATCAAGGTAGTGGGCTGACAGAATTGTTAGCGCACTGGCCAAAACACTTAGCAGCATTTCATCTGCCTTTACGTTCTGAGTTCAAATTCTGCCATGGTTGACTTTGCCTTTCATCCTTTTGGGGTCAATAAATTAAATACCAGTTGAAGATTAGGGTTGATGTAATCAACTCCCCCCCCCTCCCACAAATTTTTGGTCTTGTGCCTTTAGTAGAAAGGATTATTATTACCACCACCACAAGCTGGCAGAATCATTAGCATGTCAGACAAAATGCTTAGTGGCGTTTCATCCATCTTTACATTCTGAGTTCAAATTCCATCAAGGTTGACTTCGCCTTTCAGGGTTGATAAAAGATAAAATAAGTACGAGTTGAACACTGGAGGGTGATGTAGTCAACTTACCCCCTCCCCCAAACTCGCTGGCCTTGTGCTAAAATATGAAATCATTATTATTATTAACACTTTCTCTTATAGGTACAAGGCCTGAAATTCTGGGAGAGGGTGCTGGTTGATTACTTTGACCCCCAGTGTTCAACTGGTATTTATTTACGTTATTTACATTTGAAGGGTATTTGTCCTCATCTTGTTTGTTTGTTGTTAACACGTTTCGGTTAATATACCCTCCAGCCTTCATCAGGTGTATTGGAGAAATTTCGAACCTGGGTTCTCATTCCTAAGGTATTTTTTGATGTTATTATTATCATTATTCAGGTTACTGCCTGGAATCAAACTCAGAATCTTGGGGTTAGTAGCCTGCGCTCTTAACCACTACGCCATATGCCCGTGGGCAATTATGGAGTGAATTTTAGGGCTTATAAATCTAATATTTCCCATATGCTATTCATATCTGCACTCGGACTGCTTAGGAGGTTGTTGTGTCCTAGCATATGTACTGCTTCTTTTAGTTTTCATATTTTCCAGTGGTGTTCTCTATTATTTTAACTTCATCTCACAGGGAGGGGTGGTCTCCATTTCATCCCTGCATAATAATAATATCGCAAAAATACCCCAGGTTCGAAATTTCCCCTGTTCACCTGATGAAGGCTGGAGAGTATATCAGCCGGAACATTGTGTTAACTACAAACAAGATGAGAACAAATATCCGTCAAATGTAGATAATGTACATAATTCCTCTTCTCTTAAATATAGAACTGATATTTATTTCATCAACCCTGAAAAGGTGAAAAGCTAAGTTAATCTTGATTGAATTTGAACTCAGAATATAAAGACAGATGGAATGCTGTTGCTGCTAAATTAATAGAATTGTTAGTATATCAACCAAAATGCTTAGCTGCTTTCTTCCAGCTTCACATTCTGAGTTCAAATTCCACTGAAATCTTTGCCTTTTATCCTCTCAGGGTCCATAAAATAGGTACGAGTTGAGCACTGGGGTGTATGTAATCGACTTGTCCCCTCCTCCTCAAAGATGTCGGGCTTTGTGCCTAGAGTAGAAAGAATTTATTACTATTAATAATGCTAGAATATTAATTAACTATCATTTGTCTGTGCTCATATTTCATCGTAATTGACAGTGCATTTCATTCTTCCAGGGTCAATGAAATAACTAGCAATACTTATTCTGTTCACAAATCTAAAACTTGGTGTCAATGTGAGAAACAGAAATCATTAAGATAGTTAATTTCCACAGAGATATGTTATATTGCAGGAATTAGAGTTTGAAGAGACTACATAATATAATAGGAAACGGTTGATGTCAGTTTGTCTGTTCATTGGTCTGCTTGTAGCAGCAGCTTACTGTTATCGGCTTCAGTAACATTTGTGATGATGGTAGATCACTGAAGGCTTGGTGACATATCAAGCATTTAAGACCCTTCTGAATTCTCATGAGAGGTGAGAGCTACCTGCTTGCCTGCAGAATGATAGGCTGCCTGGAAAACTACTTAAGTGCAATTTCTCATGGATCTGTGAACCAAATTACCTTTAGTTCTTCAAACTACCGGCTTCAAAGTATTCCTTCTGCACTAATTAAGTTTGGAACACACTTCCTCTTCATTTCACTGAATACAGGGTTTTTAAGATTAGATCTTCAGATGAAAGCTGTATTTCATTTGAACCATTTAGAGAGTTGTGGGGGTTGGGATGAGATCAGTGATGATTTAATGTGTAGAATTATTAAAACATGACAGAAATATTGGGTGTCAAAAGATATAGATGTCATATCAATGGACATTTAGCTTAGTTCTGTGGCTGAATGTACATAGCTTTATCCATACACACACACACACACACTCTCTCTCTATCTCTCTTTCTCTCTCTCTCTTTCTCTCTCTCTCTCTCTCTCTCTCTCTCTCTCTCTCTCTCTCTCTCTCTCACACATTTGGTTAACACGTAAAACACCTTTTAATGTTAACAAAAGTATGTCACATGTTCCAACTAGATGTTTTTGTTTTCTTTTTTTACCAGCTCATTGAATTGGTTAAGAGGTTGTGTTGAAGGAAAACAGTATCACTATTTCCATAGCGTCTGTCTCCCTTATGATTGTTATTAATTATGATGTACTTGCTGTCAAAATACACGTCTTCCATGTGAAATAGTTTTGTCTATATATTTCTGGACTTCATTCAGCATGTCATCATCACATGCAAGAAACATTGATAAACAAACCATATGTTTACACACATACATGTTCTTTAAAAAAAAAACTCCATTTAACATTGCTAAATGTTATTATGTACTGTAAATTGCTATATTCACTGTTGACAATGATCAATAATTTTTACCTTCATAAGAAATTTATTTAAATAATTGTCATTAGGAACTTTATTAAAAACCCAGAAACTAACCATCTAAAAACCATCATTCTATTTATATATTTCTGAATGACTATTGTTTATTTTTGTTGTTTTCTCTGTTTTTTTGTTCTTTTTTTTTTTATTAACCATCTGTAAAAACTTCTCATCCAGCTCTTTCTTTGACTCTGTCTTTTAACACACAACCAACTATTTGTCTCTCCTACAATCAATTTGATCCTATCTCATTACTACAGGTGGATTAGCCAGTGATAGTAGGGAAGGTAGTCTTCGTAAGTAATATCTTCCTTCAAGTTTATCCAAACATTCATGGGACAAGTCTTTTTACTTTTCTGTTTTCTTTTTAATTTTCTGTTTCCTTTTCTGTAAAGCTTGCTCCAGGCTCTGGTGTCTGTTGTCCTTCTTATACATCTCTGCCACTCTTATCTTGCTTCTCATCATCTCTTTTCTCTCTGCCAATGTCGCAAGAAGGATTAAGGATTACCATGTTAACACCTCCAAAATCATGGAATCATTTTCAATGTCTTGTGGTTCCACAAATGTACAGCTTCATAACAGTTTCACAGCCCATTACAGAATTAGTCATGGTAACCCATTTGTTAAGGGTCTACTCTAGCCCTGACCCCATTGACCCCATTCTTAATTTCTTTTCACATCAAAAAATAGCAACAACATCAACAAATTTGTTTTTGTTTTGCTTTTTTTTTTCTGTATATTTGTAGTCCTTAAAAGACGGATCCCATCCAGTAGAGGTAAGACCCTGGTGAGCTGAGTCTCAGACCTAGCTTTAAGTTGCTGTTGTAGCAGTTTCACTTCACGTATCTTACTAATTCTCTTGGTCATCACATATTCTTGCTTCTCCTTCTTTCTCTCACTGAGAATGTGTGGAGGAGAGGGTCTGCAATGAAGTAGAAGTAAGCTTTGTGGTTTCAGTTCCCTGTTGTATCCACTTCACTTACATCACAAATGTTTTGGGGAAAGACATGAAAGCCATCACATCACAACATGCAATATTTCTTATTTCTTCCTTACAATCTCAAAAGTATTGCTTGCTTAAGGACTTTTCTTTTAATGTGCAGATTCAGGATTAAGGATATTTTGTGAACCTTCACTCAACAAATATTTAATTTGGTTGACATCAAAAGTCACTTATTAAACATAATGGAATGTTAAAGTTAGAATGCTTTAAAATCTGATTGTGATGTTATTTTGACGTGGATCAGAGGAATTACTTATGACTTTGGCAGTCAATAGGCACATAAAGGTACATGGTTCAGTGTTTAGAGTGTTGGGCTCACAATCATGAGGTAGTGAGTTCAATTCCTGAATTGGGCTGTGTTGTGTTCTTGAGTAAGACACTTTATGTGATGTTGCTCCAGTTCACTCAGCTGTAGAAATGATTTGTGATGTCACTGTTGCCAAGCTGTATCGGAGAGGGGAGGCTGGTATGCATGGGTGACTGACTGCTGGTCTTCCATAAACAACCTTGCCCAGACTTGTGCTTCAGTGGGTAACTTTCTAAGTGCAGTCCCATAACTGAAGGGGGTCTTTATGGCAGTCGATACACTTTATCTAATCTTAGATTTTCATTCCTTGTTATTGCCATTTAACTTCATTTGCATTCCTAATTCTTTTGCAAAATGCTTGAATATCACAAAATCTCATTCCTGTTCTCCTCAGGTGGTGTGTATATTTACATCATTATATAGTTGATATTGAAATATATACACATACACATCTAACAGTATATGTATGTACCCTGCGTAGGTATATAATACATTGATACACATGCTTTCTCATTCACTCATGCATTATACACGCTTTTTCACTCACAGGTTGAATTTCTGTCAACCCATATACGGCCATCTGCACTAATGCAAAATTTATGAGTTTGCTCACAGGTTGAGCATTTGTTGTCTCACCTGGGAAAGAAATGCTGTGTTGGTTGCTTCTTGCAACTTTCTACAGATTTGCTCTGCTTTGTGAAAGCTCCATCATAAATGATCCGTCTTCACGTGTGATGATCATCCAACTACAATTACCAATTACATTAATGAAGCATTTTTGCAAACTTCATTTATCTTCATCTTTTTTTTTTCTTTTACATGTTTCAGTCATTAGACAACAGCCATGCTGGAGCATGACTTTGAAAGGTTTAGTCAAACAAAATGCTCCCCATTTTTTAAAAAATTTTATTCTTTAAGTCTATCTATTTCTTTTTGCTGAACCACTAAGTTTTGGGGATGTAAACAGACTAACTCCTGTTGTCAAGCATTGGAGGTGGGGGTCAAACAAGTGCATGCACACACATATACACAACAGGTTTCCACACAGTTTCTATCTACCAAATTCAATCGCAAGGCATTAATCGGCCCAGAGCTATAGTAGAAGATGCTTACCCAAGGGGCCATAAAGTGGAACTGAACCTGATGCCACATGATTGCAAAGCAAGCTTCTTAACCACACAGCCATGCTTCTACCTGAATGTGTATCTCTGAAACAACTCTTTTGTCATCATTATTGTTGTCGTAAATGTTGATGATGAAAATGAAACCCGTAAAAAAATGGGTATGACAACTGCATTCAGTTTGGTTGTTGGTCTCAGAGTATGGAATTTCATAGATCCACATTTTACACAACCAAAAATTCTATTGATGTATTTTAGCCAATGATGAATCTCTTTACCAGTATCTGTGTTCTGTGACAGGTGACTGGCTGGACCAGGTTCCTTCTTGTTGTGTGTTTGTTGAAACAACACCTTCATATGTATTAGTAATTACAGGTTTTCTGCCAAAGTTGCACTAACCTGTGGTATCATCTGCACATTGATGTAGTTCAGTTACTAATGTAGTTGTGGTTTTTGTCCTGTTGTTAAGCAAGAGTGGAATGGCTTGCCATTTCTGCAGTACGAGTTTAACTATAGTCAGTACAAACATAGTGAAGAGAAAGATGAAAGGTGTGTGTGCGTATATATATATATATATATATATATATATATGCATGCACACATTAGGTAGATAGATACTTAATACATGCATCCACACTATGAAGTTGAATATATGATAGAGACAATTACAAAATATATTCTGACCAGTCTCCTGAAAAAGTTGAAGAGATCCCAACTACTCCATGCATCACAGTAATGCCACCCTATTGCCATTCTCACTGCTACCATTGTCATCCTTCACCTTTCATGCGACACTTCCTGCACATACCATCTTATTGTCTGTATCACCAGCTACTGTCTGATCACCTCAGCTAAACTTCACCACAAGCAATATTTTGTTCTATCTATCTGTTGGTCTATATAGCTAACTATCCATCTGTATATGTTGGTCTATCCATCAACATTTCTCTCTTGATCTCTTTATATATGTCATTCTGTCTATATAACTTTATATCAGTCTATCTTCCTCTGTCTGTATCTGTTATGCTTCTTTCTCTCTATCTTTTCTCCCCCCCCCCCCGCTCTCTCCTGTTACATATGTCTTAAAGATATTTACTTTTATTTAATTCATGTGCTATATATTTATATTAATTTAACTAGCACCTAGGTTTTTCCCTTTAACAGCTTGTTAAGCCACTGGGGCAAAACTTGAGGTCCCAAGACAAATCAATATAATCAATAAATTTCACTCTTTGAATAAATGCTTTTGTTTTTCAACAAGCCAATTCACTATACCAAATGACATATATGTGCAAATATATATACACATGCACGCAAGCTTGGCACCAAGAATATTTAGCAAAGAGTGAAGCTGAAAGTAAGAATTTTGCAAACGTTCCGTGACATAACAATCAGATATATGAAGTAGTCTGGATTACAAGGCTGCATGGGAGGAAATGGATGTCATTGGAGAGAAGGGTGTGTATGGAATGATGTTGGGTAAAAACTTGCAAGAGGTTGTTGAATGCATGGGAGAAAGACCGTTCAACAAAATTGCCCTCAGCCTCATTAGTGGCCCTGATGTGGGAGAGAGCAGAATCTCATTGAAATATGCTTGCACCCATCCACTTCCTTGATTCAGTACTTGACTGCTGGTAGAAGCATCTATCATGAGATCCTGCTGGAAAAGAAGTGAATGGCATAACATGGCCCTTCATTGTTCATAATCCTCAGAACTATTAGAGACCAGGGCAGATCAGTGTGCATCATCATGGACACATCTATGGGTCCATATAGAGCTTCCTATCACAACTCCAGTTCACCTTCTGGTTCTGGTCAAAGTTTTCATTAGAGAACCTAGAGGAGGATTGTGTTTAGCATTCATTTTGACTGGATCTCAAAATTTTCCTGGATTCTACTTCAAAGTGATGGCCCTCATCAACCTACTGGGATCGTTATTGATGATGTCCTGGACCTGTTGGACAAATCTGGCCATCTTGACATTGAATGACTGTTGAGAATGTGTCTTTTTATTGGTCACAAATGTCACAAGCCCTTGCTCAATGAAGAACCCATCCATGTTCTGCTAGTGATCTCTGAGTCAACAGGGTTGGCAGCTAAAGCCATGAACGCAAAGTAGCTTTTCATTTTCTTTGTCATATTAGAATTTGCCTTGTTGATGCTAACACCTGGAAGAGAAATTTGAAACATTCTGTGTAACAGTTTATTTTGTCTTCCATTTATGGCTGGCTAAATTTTGTTCATAAAAAACTCGGTACATCCTACACATATCTATACCTACTTCTCTCTATATATGTATGTCCCTCTCTCTTTGTTTCTTTTCTCATTTTGTTTTTTGCCTTTCTGTTTGTTTTTTTTTATCCTTTCTCTTTATATTCAGCTTCATTTTCCATGTCCATGTATAATTTGGTATATTTTAATGTATAAAGTAAATAAAGCGATATAGACAATGTATATGTAACTGTTGTGTGTGTGAATGTGATCTATGGATGTAATTTATTATATATATATATATATATATATATATATATATATATAAAGCATGTATGTATAAATTGGTGCTTACAAGTGTCTGTATTTGCATGTTAGTATCACAGGTATGTATATATATATCTGCAACAAAGTAGACGCATCATTTGGGATAAGTTTATGAGTCAATCTACTACAGGCATTTTCTGCAGCTCTATGCAAACCACTTTATTCTATACACTCCATATCTGACCTCCTAATCAGGTAGTATGTCATGTTGTAAATATCTGAAGCACAAGTTTGACTGAGTGGTTGCAAAGTTTGTTTCACAGCAATTTGGTTCCAGGTTTCATCACATTACTCGGCACTTGGACAAGTATCTGTTCTGTGCGTGGGAGAGTGTGTGTGTGTGTAGCTGGGCAAGACTGCATATTCCATGTATAAACACAATCCAGTCTAAATGTACTTAAACTATTCTCCTCTTTTTTCAGTTTCCAACCACATTTAATTCGACTCCCCTCCCCTCCTGCATGTCATTGTGTACACATGTAGATGTTTATGCTTCTCTCCTGGTATCCCAGGTCTAACTTGTTGCTCTACTACTCACACTAAAAATTGAAACACCATTAACCATATTAACATTTAACTGGCAACATTGTATTCAAAACCCTCTTAATTCAAATTAAGATTTCATCAACTGCCCATATTTTCATGTTGTTGCATGCCATTAGCATTCTTTCTAAAATTCCTGTGAAATTTCTTTTTGTCATTTTTGCTGCAATAATTTCATTAAATTTTATAATTTCATATTATTTGCTACACAATATTGTGTGTGTATATAGATATATAGAGATAGATAGATAGATAGTTATTCATTTTGAAGTGATTTCATTTCATTTTGTTGCAAACATTATATTTATTGAAACTGCTAGTGAAGGAATTCTTTTAATTTCAGGTTTGCATTACTGCAGCTTCCGAATTATGGCATTCTGTGTGTGTGTGTGTGTGTGTGTGTGTGTGTGTATATACATGTATATGTGTGATTGTGATTGTGTGTATGTGTGCACACGGTAATGTTAAGAATGGCTGATGCTGGCTGTTCATTGTTGTGTTGTAGATGACTTTTGCATGTTTATTGTTGTTCTTCCCATGTTTCATTTTTTACATTCTGAATTAAGATAGAATATTCTAGAATTGTGGATCTCATCCATTTCTCTGTCTTAACTATTTTCAGCTTCTCAAAAGCCATGGTGGGCCCATTTGAGGCTAAAGAGACTTTATTCTCACCTAAATGAGTAAATTAGGAAAATAAGGATTAATGAGTCCTTATGCTGATCCTTAGAATATCCTCTGTGGGAGTTTGCTACACTGTCATCATATGTTTGATAATCTACGTCTAGTTTCTGAAAAAAAAATATCACAGATGATTACATTTAAAATGTATCTTAAAATTGATTAGACTGTTTATTGATGAACTAGTAAAGGTTATTGCGTATGGCAGACCCTACAAATGTCAGTTAAATATTTCGTGGTTTATGTGACGAGTACTTAGTGGGTTAATAGGGACTATTATGTGAGAACCCACAATTGACTGTCAAATACATCAGGTCAGTTATTATGTGGGACTCTACAACTATCAGGCATTTGATATTTTAGGGGGTTATTGTAGCAGACTTTACAATTAGCTGTTAAATATTTAATTTCTCTAACTCATATTGTCTCCTTGCTAATTCTTCTTTCATCTATCTTTATTTAGGTGGTGATGAACCTATCTTATCATATGAAGCAGTCATACAGCAGGAGTGTAAGTAGGGTGTTTTCTGGTGATTTTTAGCTATTCTGCCCAGTATTTACTTTAATGGTATTCTCTCTCTCTCACTATTTCTCTCTCTCTCTCTCTCTCTCTCTCTCTCTCTCTCTCAGCTTTTCAATCTGTCTATACTCACTCAATCCCTCCTCTCTTTTTCCCCAAAACTATGTAAGTCTTAATTTACAACACTCTGACATTTCTCTGTTGCAGTGAAGTACACACGGCCTGTCATTATCTTGGGGCCCTTGAAGGATAGGATAAACGATGATTTGATCTCTGAATTTCCTGACAGATTTGGCAGCTGTGTACCACGTAAGTAGTTTTATTTTTTTTCTCCTAATAATAAGGGTGTGATGGGAGTTCCCTGCTATCTGAGATTTTGGAGCCTTAAAACAAGAAATAAAAGGTTTGCTTATGTCATTTGTTGTACAAGTTTATAAGGTATGTCAATTCTGATGGTTGATTATGTAACTTCAATGCTGTCTTAAGCTTTTCTTTGGAAAAGATTGTATAATGATCACCAATACTTGTGTCATATAGTAAACTACTACTACTACCACAAATTGGTTAATCAGATGTGATACAGTTTGTTATATCTGAAATATTGGTTGACCAATCACAGCTGGGATGACAGACACATATAGTAAGATGGCAGGTAGGTAATTAAGGTTATCGAAAACCAAATGTAAACCTAATCAACTTTTCACTGTTGACCTTGCTACAACAAGGTTCCGTTTGCCAAGAAATTTGTTGAGAAGTGAAACCAATGAAAGAAAGAAAGAGAAAGAGTACAACTACCATACAAAAGGCCCTATAAAATGTCCTTGGAACCTTACTATAAACCTCACCACATTATACACTATCGCTTACACATCCTCACTACAGCATCACACATCCTTAAAATCAGCAAAGGAGTCTGCATGAGTGCTTGAACCGCTAGAAGAGCCTTCAGATCACACACAACTGCTTTAACCTTTTCGTTGCCAGATTTCTTTTGAGATGCTCTGCCATTGTTTCAATTAATTGTGAAAATAACTGAAGGATTTAATAAAATGACTGTCATCATTAAGCTAGTGATTAGAACATGTAATTAAAATATTATTTAATTTAGATCACTTTAAAACAGAACGTTTGCGTTACAAAACCAGGGGTAGTCTTAAATGGATTGGTATCAAAGGGGTTAAACCAGTGATTCTCTACAATTTTTTACCTATGAACCCCTTTGATCCCTATTTTACTCGGTTAGACCCTCATAGTCATTCAATGTTTTAAAAGAACCTTATTGTATATTTATAATTGAATATTATTAGGAATTGTATAAAAATATTGTTAAAATATTTTGTGTAATGTAGCAGTATAACTAATTCATTGCACATAAATTATAACAGCAAAATCTTTTCTTGATCCCTAAGGGTCACATGAATCCTGGTTGAGAACCACTGGGTCAAATAAAGGACACTGTAGCTCTATGCAAACCACTTTATTCTATACACTCCATATCTGACCTCCTAATCAGGTAGTATGTCATGTTGTAAATACCTGAAGCACAAGTTTGACTGAGTGGTTGCAAAGTTTGTTTCACAGCAATTTGGTTCCAGGTTTCATCACATTACTCGGCACTTGGACAAGTATCTGTTCTGTGCGTGGGAGAGTGTGTGTGTGTGTAGCTGGGCAAGACTGCATATTCCATGTATAAACACAATCCAGTCTAAATGTACTTAAACTATTCTCCTCTTTTTTCAGTTTCCAACCACATTTAATTCGACTCCCCTCCCCTCCTGCATGTCATTGTGTACACATGTATCAGTCTGTTCAAACCAAGTTGGCCTGGAGTTAACAAACATGTCTTTACTGCCACACTACAACAACAATAGTGAAGGTGCATGACTTAGTGGTTAGGGTATCCAGCTCCCAACCGCAAGGTCATGAGTTCAATTCCTGGCAATACGCTGTGTCCTTGAGCAAGACACTTTATTTTACATTACTCCAGTCCACTCAGCTGGCAAAAAATGAGTAGTACCTGTCTTTCAAAGGGCCAGCACTGTCACACTCTGTGTCACTCTGAATCTCCCTGAGAACTACATTAAGAGTACACGTGTCTGTGGAGTGCTCAGCTGCAGTAGTCTGACTGGCAGAAGAGACCAAGAAACTAGAGAAGACTGAATGGATAAGAACTAGATACACACCTATGTCACAATAGGTTAGAAGTCTGATCCTGTTTTTTGTTTTTTCATGCTGGGCATAGATTGGTTGAGATTTAACAAGAGGCTCTTCCTGTTACCAATTATTCCTTGCTTTCAAGTAAGGAATTTTATTCCACTGGTCTTTGTATGTAATCAAGTGGATAAGGTGTTGGTTTACAATCATAAGGTCATAGAATCAATTTCTGGCCAAGTAATACATTTTGTCTTTAGCAAGTCGCTTCATTTTGCATTTACTGTAGTTGACAGCCTACTGCTGGTGCAGCTCTCTCTCCAGCTGCCACTTCCTCAATGTTCTGCTAGATCAAGAAGATGGAGGGTCAACTTCTTGTCTGCTTAGGACGACATTGGCATTTAAAACAATTAGCAAAAACATGGTACATACTACCAGGTCATAGTCACGTGAGTGTGATAGCTGTAACGGTTATGGTTATAGTTTACATCACATGTCAAACCACTGAGTTTACAGAATATATATTAGTGACAGAGGTAATATTTATCCCCATTTAAACATAGGATGTTCTGCTAGAATAGACTATACCACAATATAGTTCTAACAGCACATCCACATTTAAGTGGGGATGAATATTGCCTCTCAGAAATAAATAAATGTCACCACTGGACAATATGTGGAACTGTGAAGACAAGTTGAGACAGGCACACACACACACACACACACACACACACACACACACACACACACAACAGGCTTCCATACAATTTCTATCTTCCAAATTTTATTTACAAATCATTAGTCAACCCAAGGCTGTAGCGAAGGACACTTGTCCACAGTGCCACGTAGGTATGGATCAAACCCAAAACTACAGGGTTTTGAAGCAAACTTCTTAACTACAAAGCTATGCCTGCACCTTTTATAAACATATACCCACACATGTTATATACATGTGTGGGTTGTAAAATCTCCCATGTAATCAGTGTAGATACACAATGTTGATGCTAGCTTGGTGTGTTGCTACATTATAATTTATTAGCAGAAATACTGCCATTCTGGCAGTTTTCTGCTAGCCACTTAATAATAATTTCTCAGTTCTAATAATTTTTATATTTTATGTCTAATTATTTCTTTGTATAATAGTATTTACTTGCTTAGTAAATATTGCTTTCATCATTTTATCACAGTTATAATCTCTTTTTTAAACAAACATCGAAGTAGTCCAACTACAGAGGAGTGAGTAGTTTGTCAAGTTTACCTTCCCCTCAAAGCAACATAGAAATTTCAATTCAGCATTCCATCTGTAAGCTTTGCAGTATGTTTGTGTGTGTGTGTGTGTGAGAGAGAGAGAGGGGGGGGAGCATTGTAAACGATGAAAGAAATAAACATGAAATGAAAAAATCATAAATAAAAGGGCATAACTATAGATGTATATGCCCCCATCTTTGTTGCCTCATAATATTTTAAAAGGATATTTTTTAACGAAATTTTAAATACCGCTTAGATGTTGTGGCTTCAGAGTACATAGGGATTTATAGGAAAGAATTTTTCCGATGGAGTGGAGAGAGAAGTTTGGGAAAAAAATCACACAATCCAACTTTTTTTCCCTCATAACATTCAGGAAAATGGCTATCTTTTAATGAAAGTTTATACAAATACCTTTCAAATAGCATAGATTATGATTATAAGGAAATTTGAGGGGAAAATTTTTTCCGAGGGGTAGGGGAGAGGAGTTTTGTATCAAGAAGACCAAATAAGTTAAAACCTACTCTATTTTGACAGGAGCTTTCCCCAGTTTTTGTAAACCACAGCCTTCAAAATGATGGGGAGGGGTGGCATCTTTGTATGAAAAATGTCCTGAAAATTTTTTTACAGTCCCTTTTCCCCTCATCATCCCACTCCAGACCTATTTTGGCCAATTTTTGTTGCACTTCAAAACCATGGGAGTAGCCTTTTTGGTCAAAAAGAAAAAAAAAAATTAATATTTTCGGAGGGAAAAGTGAGTGATTTAAGGGAGATTTGGCTGTTGGTTCTAGCACATCCCAAGAAAACCCCTTCACTCTCACATGTATTGATGTTTTTCAATATTTTTCTCCCCATAAATACATATGCTGAAGAGAAGAAAATTTGAGAAATTATGTATTTTTTGCAACTCCACTCCCTGCTCCCAATTGTTTCTGTTTATAAATTAAGGTATTGGAGAACCTGAGAAGGTCATTGCTGGCATTTATCCACAGTGGTGTGAAGAAAGAGTTACATAAACAATAATTCACTTTAATAGCATACTTTTCTGTTAGAAAATGTTTTTTTTCTTACACACACACACACAGCTTCGCTTGATAAAAGTAGGGTTAAAAATTTAGATTACAATTTTTTTTTTTTTTTGTTGCTTATATTCACCCAATGGACCACAAATGTGTTACTTCAGCATCATCATTCTATAAAATGTGTCTAATGAGAGCAAAATATTGAAAGAACATCAATGCATGGTGAGAGTAAAAACGGAGGGTGGTTTGGGTTGATGTTTTTCAATATTTTTCTCCTCATAAATGCATTTATATGCTAAAGAGAAGAAAATTTGCTAGAAACAACAGCCAAGCCTCCCTTGAATTGTTCACCTTTTCCTCTGAATTTTTTTTTTTTTTTTCTCAAAAAAATGCTCCTGATGGCTTTTAAGTTTTAAACAAATGGCCAAAATCGGTCCGGATAGTTATAATTTTAAGGCTTATTCCAAACAACCATAACAACAAAATCACTTCTTCAATTTTTTTTTTTATAAAATACATACCTGTATATAAAAAAAATTTCCATTCTATAAATAATGTTTTCATACTACATATACAGAATAAACTGGGTTTTCCAAATAGCAAATTAAAACTTGAAATGTAAACATTGAAACAGAGAGTGAGAGATATTACAAATGAAAATGGTATACTCCACAGTGAATGCAATGAATATTTGGATTTGTGAAAAATTGGAGTTCAAAAGTTCGGAAATCGAAATTATAGGAAATTTCTTAAACCATGAATTTATAAAAAAATTTCCAGGCAGTCAAGCCTTTGATAATTGCTTTCTTTTAGTACTTTTAGTAACTGTTACGTACCTAATTAATAAGTAGCTTTCTCCATTATAATATAGATATTGTTGTGACGGTGCCATGTAAAAGCACTCATGCCTGTGTCGCATAAAAGCACCTGGTACACTCTGCAAAATGGTTGGCATTAGGAAGAGCATCCATCTGTAAAAACCAGACAAATGGAACCAGGGCACCCCTCCAGCTGGCCAACTCATGTGAAACTGTCCACCCATGTGAGCATGGGGTACTGACTTTAAAAGATGATGATGATGATGATATTTTCCTCAAACACTCTCTCTAATTCTTTTCTCTTATCACAAACACATACTCTCTTCCATCTCAGACTTTCAGTGGATATTATAATATTAATCAGTCAGTTACTCCTTGCTGAAGGTATATTAGTACAAGGCCACCCTTATTTCACTACCATCTTCTCATCTGTATTTACAGATACTACCCGACAACGGAGAGAGAACGAAGTTGATGCCCGTGACTACCATTTTGTTGCATCTCGAGAGCAAATGGAGCGAGACATTCAAAACCATCTTTTCATTGAAGCTGGCCAGTACAATGACAATCTTTACGGAACTAGTGTTGCATCAGTGAAGGAAGTTGCAGAAAAGGTAGGCTACTCTCCACATTTATTTACACTTTTCCTTCTATGATGCGTATTTTTCATCAACACTATTCTTCCTATCTCTACTGGGTATAAACTGGATGTTTGGTTAGTTACACTTGAATAATGTTTGCCGATATACCCCAGTTACCATATTTGGGTATGATTAAAATGTTGTGCCTCTGTTTTTAAATTTAATGCTTAATCTTATGAAAACAGTCACTGTATATACTCCTTCAAAGGTTTAGATTCACGAGTCAGATGGCCAAAATATCTCCAGTCATTTTTGAACAGTGGACATAGACCTTAGGATTACACATAACGAAAAGACTTGAGCTCTGTTCACTAAAAATCATATACGTCTGATGTTTAGATTGGAGACACTATCTGTCTTTAATACTTGGGAAGTTGGCATTAGGGAAGATGGTTGAAAAACTTGAAATTTAAGTATTAGTTACCTACCCCCTCTACACACACACAAACACATCTTCAGCTTGATAAAAATTAAACTATGGTTAATCTCCTGTTTTAAAATGTTCTGAATGTTCTTTCTTCAGGGCAAACACTGCATTTTGGACGTCAGTGGTAACGCAATCAAGCGGCTACAAGTAGCAGGATTATATCCAATCGCAGTTTTCATCAAACCCAAATCCGTGGAATCTATAATGTAAGTTGAATTTCTTTTTTCTTTGAGAATTAGAAGTCCTTCTTTGTGCTAATCACTCAGCTGTGAAGTGGAAGTAATTCATCCTTTTTCATCAGGTTGAAAGATGCTAAGTAATGTACTTTGTCTGAGCGGCTCAGTTCAATTCTTGCCACAGAGAATAATACATCATCTAATTATGTTAGTATAGAGCTTTTTCGATAAGGTTATAATTGGTATAATTTCTACCAAATGTCTAACAAATTAAGACTTGATCCAGTGAAAAGATGTGAGGTTACCCTCATCTTTTGTCTTTTACTTCAGTCATTATATTGCAACCATGCTGGGACACCAGCTTGGTACTTATTCCATCAATCTCTTTTGTCAAACCACTAAGTTATGAGGACATAAACACCAGTTGTTAAGCTGTGGTGGAGGTCAAAGGCACACATGCAATGGCCTTCTTTTCAGTTTCTGTCTATCAAATCCACTCACAAAGCTTTGGTCAGCCCAAGACTGTAGTTGGAGACACATGCACAAGGTGCCATGCAGTGGAACTGACCCAGAAATGATGTGGTTGGGAAGCAAACTTCTTACTACACAGCCATACCTGTGCCTACATAAGTTATTTTAATATTATTTTTACAAAATAGGTTGGATATGAAAGCTTCAGTTCACTACCGAAGGAAGTTTTTTTTTTTCCATAGTCAGGAGGTATGGCAACACCCATGATCTGTTACAGGGCCTTCAAGACTGCAGGGAGGGAGAATGGTGTCCTCAAACTGGAAATCCAGCCTGGATACTTGCAACAGAGTGGACTCTGCTAAAGTCACCTAAGGTACCAGAGAGTTGTGTTAAACTGGAAGTAAACAGTTAAGTCTGTTTATATTGTTTAGTTGGATGTCATCATGTCCTTAATTATCTACATGAATTTACTTCCTCTTCCGTATATGTAACTATCTACATAACGCTAGTCCCCAATTGTCTGCTACCTGGTTGTAGTTAACAGATGATGTCTATTTTCATTACAGGGAGATGAATAAAAGGATCACAGAGGACCAAGCTAGAAAAACTCATGAAAGAGCAATGAAACTTGAGCAAGAATTTGGAGAGTATTTCACATGTAAGTAGCAGTCATCTCCTACGTTGTTTAACTATTGCTGCCTCTAGTTCCAGACTGGTTTGCGACATTATTTCACTATAATGTTCTCTTTCCCAGGAAAATCAAGAATCACGACCACTAATGTTAGTCTTTGCAGCATTTCAACTGCAATAAAAGGATTGCCAAGATGACCAGGGCTCTCAGTGGTCTGGAAAACCTAGTCAACTTGGGATTGTCAGGGGATTTTTTTCCTAGAGCTATAATTTATTTGCAATTAGTTGTCTTCTTAAATGAATTTATAAATTCTGCATTTCATTCCATATCTACAATGGACTTGCCATTTCTGAACTTCTGATCATTCTGTGTGGTGACATTAGTATAGACATCTTCATTAAAATAACAGATTAATGGTTCAAATTTTTGTTTTACAAAGGTATCATTATTAGATGTGGTTCAGCTGCTTGCCTGCCAGTGCAGACAGGCAGTTTTTACTTAGATGTGGTCAGTAAAGTGTGTGTTTGGTTTTGCATCACCTCAGATTTATGACCAAGTTTTGGGAAGGAAGGGTTTTTTGCTATTATTCTTGTTAAATAACTTGGTCAGAAAAGAAGGGAGAGTGGTCATCACATTTTCAGGCTTTTCTTTCAGATTGATAAAATTGATGTAGCTTGATTCTCTACCTGAACATCAAAAAGTGGATGGCAGTGATGAGTGAATTGAAGATCTGGCCCTGATATTTGCATCAGTGAGCTCTGCTAAAGCTACCCAAAAACCACATTGTAGAGTGAAACTGGTCAGCCTATTAAGCCGACCATCCAAGAATTTATTGTCTTATATAGAGCATTAGACTAGCCTTGTGTTCCAACATTGAGCAATGTCCTCTTTCTTCTCTTTCTATTACAAGGATCATTCAATCACTGTGTCTAGCTACGAAACTGTCATCACACCTACCGTATTGTTCATATTTTTCCCCAATGTATTATCCCTAGAGAGTTTCATTCTTCAGGGACTCTGTTCCGATCAATTCATACTAACCTTAGCTACTTCTATCCACTGTTTGCTGTCACTTTATGTCAACTTCTCTCCCTCTCTTTCAGCTGTCGTACAAGGAGACACGGCTGATGAAATCTATGCAAAGGTCAAAGAAGTGATCCGTGACCAGTCAGGACCAACAATATGGGTGCCAGCCAAGGAAAAACTCTGAAATTCATCTTTTATGATTATCTAAATTGGAAAAGATTGAAAACAACATGCAAAGCAAAGCAAAATTTTCAATAACAATATACATGCATATATGTATATATATATATATATATACATATATATATATACATATATATATATATACATATATATATATATATATATATATATATATAGACACACACACACACATATATATATAATAAAGGGGAAATATATAATTAAAAAAAGGGAAATTAAACTTACCTGTACCTGGTACAAAGTTTTAAAAATGAAAGAATATAATAAAATTACAATTTGAGTGTGGCATGTTTGATAAAAATAATACCCACCAGATCTACAAATCTCTCTATCTATTTCTCTATCACTATATATATATATATATATATATATATATATATATATATATAATACTCTCTCACACACACATACACACATGTACGTACTATGTATATACATGTGTGTGTGTATGTGAATATTTGATAATCTAGCCTATGTACTAGTGGGTGGGGCTATCGTGTCTGTAGGAAAATTCAAAAAAACACCTTTATCTCAACTTAAAATGTCCAGTTCAGCTACTTTTTACTGCAACCCCCAGTACTTGAATGGAAGGTGGGGTCATCACAGGCAATTGTTAGTGTGGGCGGGGGTCCAAGGGCCAGCAGTTTAGAGTCAGAATCGGAAGCGCCTTGTTGTGTTGTAGTTGTTTCCTCTTTTCTCCTACCCTCTTCTTGCATCTGCTTAATAATTAACACAACCACAACCTTCATGATGATGAGGAGGAGGAGGGGAGGAGGACAAGGAAATTTGATAAAAAAAAGCCAAATTTAATCATTACACCGTCACTAACCCCCTCCTCAACACCATCTCCAAACACCTAATGACAAACAATCAGAAAGGGGCTGCACTAATACATTACATGTTTGGGTGACATAAATGCTACACCTCTAACTTCAACACTACCCACTCTTCTTTTTTTAATTTTTTAAAAAATCTATTATCCGCCTCTGTGTTTCTCAGCACCCCAACTTTGATGTAGATTCTCACAACACACACACACACACATACACACATATATAACCGCTTAGTGTTGACTGTCAGAAGAAAAAGTACTTGATACCATAGTAGAGATTAATAACATTTTTTTAATTCTATCCGTGACACTCTTGCTACCCTAAGCTTCATGTTACACGGGGTCATCAGGCAAGTTACAACTCAAAAGACTTACTTGAAGACCTTGTGTACCTACTAGTAGCAAGAGACTCACCAAAATAAATAAATAAATGTGTGTGTGTATATATATATATATATATATATATATATATATCCACACACACCTTTCATTTTCTGCTCCTACTATCCCCACCTCCTAATCATTTCATACCTAATTTGCCAAGATTTTTTTTTCTCTTTCATTCTGCTTTCTTTAGTGTTTTGGTATTCTAAGTGTGCCACCACCTCTACCACATCTCTCTCTCTCTCTCTCTCTTTTTCTCTTCATATGCTCTCACTCACCATCACTACTCTCTTCTCTCTCTATCAACCACCACTGCCACCCTTCCCTTAAGTGCACATTTCTAGTTTGTGATGTCCAGTGTGCCACCAGCACCACCACTGAGATGTCCAGTTCTACCACCAGAATGGGAAGTGTTGCTCTTAGAGAGAGTGAGAGAAATAGAGAGGAGTGCTACTTCTCATTTTACGCTTCCTCAGACTTCATCATTATCATTGTGTGTCATCATTTATTCAGCATTTCTCTCTCTCTCTCTTTCTCTCTCTCTCTCTTTCTTTCTCTCTCTCTCTCTCTCTCTCTCTCTCTCGCTCTCTCTCTCTCTCTCTGCCCTCCTCTCTTTTGTTGACACCTCATATTTTCTTTTCTTGTTAATTTACTGCTGAGATCTGTGGTGGCTGGCTGCTAGCTGACCCCCCCTTAATAACCCCCACCATCGTTGTTCCCTTCAATCAGAGTTGAGAGGTTCAATTCTGTGTGTTGCCATCAACAGCACACGTTTGATATCCATGGGTTCATGCCTTTACTCGATATTTCTGTGAATGAGGAAGAAGAAAACCCGTTTACTGTAGCATCCATTGTGAGGGAGGGGGAGGGATGTTTTTGTTTATTATTATTTGTTTAAGGATATAGAACTTTTTTTATTTCTTGGGGTAATTTTGTTTTTTTTGTCATCTGAATATAGAATGTTTTTTTTAACCTTTTATTTTATTATTTTTATTTTGCATATATTTGTAAAGAATATTGTTTATTAATTATTTCTTAAAATTATTTCGTAAACCTTATCTTTGAAATAAAAAATTAAAAGAATTTACTTTAAAAATTTGTATTCTTTTACTTCATATTTACTTTCTGCCAATTTAGAAGTGTGGAGGGGTGGGGCATTTGGATCTTTGTTTTGTTTGTAAGGTGGGGAATTGGCAGAATCGTTAAGGCATTGCAGAAAATGCCTTGCAGTTTTCCAGCTTGTTTACTTGTTTCTGTTATTAGACTGTGACCATGCTGGGGCACTGCCTTGAAGAATTTTTAGCTGAATGAATCAATCCTAGTACTTTTTTTTTATTATTCTATTATATACCTGGTACTTATTCTATCAGTTCTTTGGCTGAACTGCTAATCTACAGGGATATAAATAAACCAACACTGGTTATCAAGTGGTGATTGGGAGCAAACACAAACATACACACACATATATACAATAGGCTTCTTTCAGTTTCTTTCAATCAAATCCACTCACAAGGCTTTGGTCAGCCTGAAATTGTAGAAGAAGACATTTGCCCAAGGTGTTATGCAGTGGTACTGAACTTGAGACCATGTGGTTGAAAAACAAATTTCTTACCACACGGCCATGCTGTTTATGCTCTGAGTTCAAATCCAACCAAGTCAACCTGGCCTTTCATTCTTTCAGGGTCAGTAAGATAAAGTACCAGTCAAGTGTTAGTCAACAGTATTAACTAATCCCTTTGCCCAAATTTCAAACCTTCTGCCTATGTTAAAAACAATTATCTTTGTGTTTTCTTAGATAGTTTAGTGGTTCTCAACTGGGATTCATATAAGATTTGGGGTAGGGTCCATGCTTGTAAAATAGTAAACTTGAGATCCACAATGTTATTTTAAAGGCCCATGAAAAGTGTTGATTTAAATGTATTATGTATTGCAAGAAACAGCTAGGTTTCTTTCTCTAACTATTTTACATAGTTCAACCTATACAAGTGAAGGAGTGAATAGCAAAATAGGAATTTTTAAAGAAGTATCTATAAAATTAGTTTTTAAACATTGAATTGCTATGGTCCAAGTAAAAAATAGTTAAGAACCACTAGTTTACATGAAAAATCTCAACTAATTCATTAGAAAGATCATATTTTTGACTTCTGACATTGATTAAAATGTTTGTAAACAGAATTTCAAATTGAGGAGCAATTGGTTAGTTCTTTAAGTAATTTCTGGATCTGTTCCATTGCATTTATTTGTTTATGGTAAGAACTGTTTGTATCATTAGGTAAGGAGGAGAGATTAGGATTCCTGTATTACAAGGTAATATTGGTTTGGAGTTAACCTAGGATAGAGCACCGGAGACAAAAGTATTGAATCAATGTATCCAGTTGTATGATGGAGTAAACATATGGCTACAGCAGTGTTTATTTATTGATGCGATGATGTACCTTGGTGAAGTTGCATGACAGGGTAGATAGAACACATGGAAAGAGAGAGAAAGACAACAGATGCACCCAGGTGAAGTTATATGACAGGAAAGCCTACCATTATCTTCATTCTTGTGAAGCAGACATTTTTCTCTCAACACATCACTGTTCTATTTTAGTTCTATAAAGCAACAAACTGAAAACTCATTTCTGCTTCTTAGTATTTTTCCATGAACTATATGTGGGTGTGATATCTTTAGAATTATCTACTCTAGTGTTACCTGACATCATCATTTCATGCTGGGCGTTAACCTCCTACTCCCCTGAATATAGAAAGGGTTGCAATAGTTTAAATTCCTAATATAACCATCAAACCCTTACTCTGATTGACTATTCATTTCAGTGGGTTTTAACATAACTCCAGAGAAATGGTTTTTGCTATTACTTTTCTAATAGTGTTGAATTTATTTCTCAAGCAATACTTGGAACCAGGCTTTTGGCTAGGGCTTGTCTTGTGTTAATACTGAAGTGATTGGTTTGGTTGTCTGTTGTTTATCAACCATTTAAATATAACATTATTTTGGAGTTGATCTAACCTTTCAACCTTCTGAAATGAGTATAATTAATACAAGTAATGTAGTGAGGGTCATTTAGATTGTCTATGCCCATGCTGTATAAATCTGAGTTAGATGTTACACCAATTATTAAAATGAATGCTTCTGTATTTGTCTCTGATATAAATTTGTCATCTCACACCCCATTGAACTGATTTTCTTAATTTTTGATGTTTTTAGGGCATTAAAATTTCCAACAATAAAGTTATCTCAGTTAAAAGTAAGATTTTTAAAAATTTTGGAAAGAAAAAGGTTATTATAATAATTTATATCCAACTTGGTGAATTATATATGAAATACCTCCAAATATTACAAATGTTGATATTTTAGATAATGCTGCCCTAACATGACTGGAACCTGTTAATGAGTCAAAATATTTTAAAATCCAGAATCCCTAAAACTGTATCTTAAAAATAAAGAATGTTTTAAAACTAGGAAAAGAAACAGAATAATTAATATCTCCAATAATGAAGGTGGTGAGCTGGCAAAATTGTTAGTACACCAGGCAAAGTGCTTAGCATTTCATCCATCCTTGCGTTTTAAGTTCAAATTCTGCCAAGGTCGACTTTGCCTTTCATCCTTTTGGGCTCAATGAAATAAGCACCAGTTGAACACTGAGGTCAATGTAATTGACTTACCCTCGCCTATGAAATTGCTGGCCTTGTGCCAAAATGTGAAACCAATATCTGCAATGTCTTAAGGGCTGGTTGGCTGTAGTCTATTTTCTTTACCTCAGTACATAACTGATACTCTCAAGGATATGAATTGATTAAACTGTTGGCTGTATTACATTCAGTCAAGTGTTCTGCTGTGTTTGCCACAACAGTTCTGCTTTGAGCTGGCAGACTCATTAGAGTGACAGGTGAAAAAAGGCTTTGCAGTATTTCTTCTGACTCATTACATTCTGAGTTAAAATTATGGTGAGGTTCACAAAATAAAGTACCAGTCAAATATTGGAGTTAATACTATTGACTAACCCCTACCTTCAAATTACTGACCTTGTACCAAAATTTGAGAGAAATGTTCTAATGTTTTAATGTTTCTATCTCTCTCTCTCTCTCTCTCTCTCTATATATATATATATATATATATATATATATATATATACATCCCTCTACTGCTGACACCAAATTACTGTACACTGCTATTTTCTACAACTATGATTGTCTGCCCTTTGCATAGATGAACATTATTCATCCTGAATGAGATCTTCCCATATCTTCCTCTTTCTTTACAAGTGTATGTGAGGTGAGGGACAGAGAAGACCTGAATGTTCTATTCACCCCCACCTCAACGCCACTTGTTTGCTCATTGCTTCATCAATTCTAGGGAGAAATGAGAAGGAAGTTATCTTTCCCAAACATGCCACCATGTTTTCCTCCCCCCATGTAGAAGCTGTTGAAATAATTCTGCTATTGCTAATGTCCAGCTGAGTTGACTGAGTAAACATACAGTCAAAAACTGTTTTTTACACTATTGACTCCTGGTTCTTTAGTTGATACATTCTCCCAGTACTGGTCTTCTGTCCATCTGAGGCACAACGATTGATTCTCACATGTTAACCAGTAATAAACTGGTGTCATATCCAGGATGAAGATTCCTCTTTCAACAACTTCCTACTCTGAAGTACTAAGCTAAGACAGCATATTTATGACAACACCCTATCCCCTGCTCATTATATATCACAACTACTGTCATTTCTACAACCACCACCATCAGTTCTATTACCACCTCTATCAGTTCTCTCATAACTTACTCTGTTTAATATCCATGTATACTGGTTGATTTGTTTTGTAACCATTTCTCCTTTTTTCCCCATGGAACAGCGCTCCCACTGGAACCTTTAATATTTCTTTTCATATACCATGGCTGGTGGTTGACTTCATGTTTTATTCCTGTCATGTCTCAGTGTTTCCTCATATAAATCCAAATAAATTTGGAGAAATATTAAATGAACCATTCTTTTTGTGTTGTTATATTTTTGTTACTTGTTCATTTTAATCATAATTTAAATTGTTTTTTTTTAATTTTCTTATATACAAATATTTATTTCAACTTGTGTGAGGGGTCAGTGGTTTGTTTGTATAGGATCCATAATTTTAGTATACCACACAACAGACATTGAGTTCTTCAACAAGATACTCCACTGGTTATTATTTTGACAAGAGATATACATACATTCAGTCAAGACAAAACATGGAATCGAAGCTTTACTGCTGTTACAACTGACTTGTAACTGCAAGTCAATGTTGTTTTATAGTGAAGCCCATACCAGCCATGATCACTTTATTTTTGTTTTAAGATATAATACATCTGAGACAGGTTCTTTCATGTCCTTCCAATGGTGGTTTAACTGGTACCTATTGTCAACAATATCTCCAACAGTGGTGGAAGTGCTAGTATGTGATAAGCCACTTGAGACAGATGTGATCTCTTATTTGTGTCTTCTTCAGATCCTAAAGGGGTGAGAAAATACCCTGTGATTTCTTTTTCTTTTTTACCCAACTAAGTATAACTACAATTAAAAGAAGGCCATGACAATGAATTAAAACCCCCCAATATTCAATGGCATGAAAATGTTGCAGACAAGTGTCTTGTAATTGTTTAACCCTTCAGTATTCAGATTACTTTTGTCAAGTGATAGGTTTTACATATTCATATTGCTTTAAATTAATCAAATGTTATCACATAGCTTTGAGATTTTGATAATGTACTAGTTTATTTTTAAAATGGTATTGTTGGGTAGGCATGAGAGTCTAGATCAAGCCAGTTTGAACATAAAACAGGGCCCGATATGGCCAGTTTGAATGCTAAAGGGTTAATAGTTATATGGTGCATCGATATTTTACCAATATGGAAAGAAGGTATGTAAAATAAACATAGAAAGAGACAAGTGATCATGGTGGTTGTTTATGTTTATCAAATTTAATAATCTACTTAAAACAAAAGTAATTTAACAATAGTTGGGGTAGAAAGAGCAGTAAAAATAAACACTACAAAATATAAGAAAGCAACAAACAAAAATTTAATATATAATGTGTGACATTGGCATTAAATATATATACATATGTGTGTTTCTATTGAAACGTATGAGAATTAGGGGTAACCACTGGAACCTAACTACTTTCTGCCCCTGATGAACTAACTGCCTTAACACACTTTGTTTTATCTTAAAAACAAAACCAGTGGAGGCTTAACACTTCCATCTGCATTGAAGAATATTTACCCAATGGGTAAAACGTTTCATACACTCACACACCTACCCCCTACAATATAAACTATATTAATCAAATAATTCTGCTTTGTTTTAATTATTTCACTGCCAGGATGATATATGGTCCATGTTATAATTTAATTAGAAATGAAGCCTGGAAAATCTAGGAAGGGAGAAGCTGGAAGTTGTATCATTCATGCCTTTCCTAAAGTGTTAGTGACATAAGCATCACCAGTCTACTAGGTCAACTGGAGATTTACATCCCCAAAAAGTTATCAGAGTTGATTTCTTACTTTGGTACATTTCCAGATTTCTAAAAGCTACTGAGTGGAATGTGAATTTGTTACATTCATGCTTTTCTCAGGAGTACAAGAGGTATATAAGGGAAATAAAAGTGATCTAAGTGGGAATTAAAACCAATGTATGGTCTTAGATCAGTTAAATTTTGCCTCTACTTTAGTGTGTTAACTGTAATGTTGCTATGAAAACCTACCTAATCCATGCCAACACGGAAACTGAATACAAAATTACTGTTGTTGTCAATGTTGATGAATTCAAAATTTTGATCCTAAAGAAGTATATTGTCCAAACCTTCATCTTCAGAGAATACTTTCACAAGTTATGGCTGGTAATGAGTTGATTTGGGTCATCCTTACATACTTCCAGGCCTCTCCACTGGGGTGCGTATTGTCAGACCTATTTTACTTTACCTGATAAACAGTTCTATAGTTGAAGAATTTGTCTTAAAAAGAAAACATCCCTAATTGTTTCTTGAAAGACATTTTGCCCAAAGAATTACACAACTTATTCCAGTGAAGTTGATGGGAAAACACTTTAAATACACACACACACACACAATATAAATATATATATATATATATATATATATATATATAGATGAGACCTTCCCCTTATTGTTTTCTAAAATATCAATTCCAGGGATTGAATTACTTAAATTATTCCAAACCAAACTAATAGTGATTATAATGATTACTGTTTTCAAATTAACAGAATCTCACAGGGGAACGTCTGCAACTGGAACATTTTCCTTCTGTTGGAGAAGCTTCAAAAGGTTTCTTTTGGTAGCATTCTCTAGTGTGAAATCTACTAAATTATCATGGTGTCTCTAGAGAAGACTTACAAGAATGGTTTCTTGTTGCCTTCTCTAGGTAGTTATGAAATTTTAAGCGTTTAATAATGACATAATGATTATCACAATGTCTATACTTTGTTCAGGTGCATGAAAAGTTATGATATTTACCCAGTGGAAACAACCCATGTCTACATTGTGACACTTGACTATATTACCGTTGTTTAAATCTTGCTAGATGCCAGTAAATCTTGGCAGGATTTGAACCTAGTAATATATGTTCTAGAATAAAAGCTCACAATATCATTTACCTCTTCATTGTACCTATTTACACCTACACAGATTGAGCCAGTGAGGGTTAAGTGTTTTAACATGTACCATCAACTTTTTTGTTTTATAATACTTATCTCCATCATCTTCCGCTTGTCATCATATTATTACGGATCTACAAGAAAGAGGAAGTGGGGTTTCAAATCAGTGGCATGGTGATTTTAATTCTTAGCTGAAATGATTTCACTCGAGTCCCTCATCATACGATTCCATTCCATCCTGAAAATCTGTGGAATTAGGTGAAGTAATAAATTCTTAGCAATAATTACTCACTGTGTGTATGTGTGCTGCACCGTGCCTAGCAACACCACATTTGGTTTGTTATCCACCATTTTGAAACATATCAACAAGAATTCTTCATTCCACTTGAGATTCATGCTGGAAATAACAAATTATTATTATTCAGGCAGCAAGCTGGCAGAATCATTAGCCTGCCGGGTGAAATGCTTGGCAGCATTTTGTCCGTCTTCACATTCTAAGTTCTAATTCTGCCGAAATCAACTTTGCCTTTCATCCTTTCGGGGTCAATAAAAATAAGAACCAATTGAACACTAGGGTTGATGTAATCGGCCCACCTCTTTCCCCAAAATTGCTGGCCTTGTGCCAAATTTTGAAACCATTATGATTATTATTATCATTATTATTTAGGCAGTGAGCTGGCAAAAACAATAGTGCACTGGGCATTTTACTTTGTGGCATTTTGTCTGCCTTTACGTTCTGAGTTCAAATTCCACCAAGGTTGACTTTACTGTTCAACCTTTCAGCATCGATTAAGAAAGTATCAGTTGAGCATGGGTCAATGTACTTGACTTACCCACCTTCTGAACTTGCTGGCTTCATGCCTAAATTTCAAACCACTATTAACATTATTGAGGCAGCGAGCTGACAGAATTGATTGCACACCAGGCAAAATGCTTTGTGGCATTTGGTCTGTCTTTACGTTCTGTGTTCAAATTGCACCAAGGTTGACTTTGCCTTTCATCCTTTCTGCGTTGATAAAATAAGTATCAGTTGAACTCCGAGGTCGATGTGATCGACTTATTCTATCCCTGGAATTGCTGACCTTGTGCCCATAGTAGAAAGGATTATTATTATTATTTAGTTACTTTCAATTCAGACAATTTCATTTTCAATGACAAAATAATGGAAACAACATGACTGTAATAACTTCTTATACCAACTCCAACAAAATTTTCAAGTTAAACATTAGAAGTTATTGGAGAAGGATGGTAGAGTTTCAGATAAGAAAGCTATATGGTGTTCAGTTATGTCCCTTTTTCGTTTTTTAATTCAGATCCAGTAAAGGTCAACTTGGCCTTTCATCTTGCTAGATTCAGCCACTTAAATACACAGGTCAATTTAATTGGCACCTTGGGCAAGTGCATTCTAAGATAGCCTTGGCCCAACCAATGTTGCAAGTGAAATTGGTGGATGGAAACTATACAGAAGCCCATCAAATGTGTTAGTATGGATGTTTATTTTCAGTTTTCTTTTGAAATCTCTGGAATAATGATGTCATGTTTATATCTTTGTAAACAATACATCATGTGACTCTGGTTTCAAAATGTGAAGCCCATTGGAAAAAAGTACCTTACTTCAAAAGCAGATAAGAGTTAGCAACAGGAAGGGCATCCAGTTGTAGGAAGTCTTGTCCAATCCATGCCAGTTTTGAAAAAGGTGACTTCAAAATGCTGATTGTTAAGATGATGGTGTGGCAGTAGATACCAGAGAAATGCTTAACATTATTTAGTTATAACTTTAAGGCAGCAATCTGGCAGAATCGTTAGCATGCTGGATAAAATGCTTTGCAGCATTTCATTCTGAGTTCAAATTCTGCTGAGGTTGACTTTGCCTTTTGTCCTTTTGAGGTCAAAAAAATAAATACCAGTCAAGAACTGGGGTTGATGTAATCAACTTACTCCCTCCACAAAAATTGCTGGCCTTATGCCAAAATTTGAAACCATTATTTAGCTATAACTTCTAACTTTCTAAGTTCAAATCCTGCCAAGGTAGACTTTGCCTTTCAGCCTTCTGAGGCTGATGAAATTTATATATTGAGGTAAATACCACACCATTATAAATTTGTGCAATGTTATAAATTATTGTCACATTGACTGAGAAACCCGAATACTGCTCTAAGTAACAACTTCAGATTAATTTAATCATATTCAGTTTCCTCTCACTATGGTTGTGGGAAATCAAGATTTTTATTTGTATTGCTTATGTCATTTAATACTTTCAGATAAGGCATGAACCTCACACATTCCCAGTTCCCCTGTCCTATTAAATTGAAAGTATTTTTGTGGTCTGTGTAGGAAATCCTCATAATTGTTGTGGTGGTGAAAAGCTGGTCAGATTTTAAGAAGCAAAGTCAGTAATCCAAGTTAAAGTCATTGACAAAGCAGTAACCCTAGATCTCTGAAAAGCAATGAATATTGCTTCTCATAACTCGAGAACTTGAAGAATTTCAAACGATTATGAGTTTCCACAAACAATTATGTATGAAAGAAACCATTATTATTCTTATTAAATGCAGTGAATAGCAGAATTGAGAATGTTAGACAAAATGCCTTGCAATATTTAGGGGTCAAATTTGCCTTTCATTTTTCTGGGGGTTGATAAAATAAGTACCATTGAAGTACTGGCAGTTGGTTTAATCTGTTATTATACCCTTCACCTACAAACTTCTGGCCCTGCACCAGAGTTAGAAATCATTCCCCTTCATCCAGTGGCAAATAAAACAAATCATTACCCTGATTACTATTATTATTATTATCATTATCTATTATTATAATTATTGATCTTTCCATGAGAATATTAACTTACCTCAAGGTAATATTTACACTTTTGAAAAATCCCCTAATCTTCATTCTATTACTCTTTATCTATCTATCAACCTATCACTCAATATCTATTTATCTATCTATCAGTCTATCTACCTATCTTTCTCACTCACTTTCCCATTATTTTGGCCATTAAACACCATCTATTTATTGATTCTTCATCCCTTTCTATCATTTTTCTCTTCTTTTACTCCTATTTTGGCCACCTTTCATACTTTTTATATATTAATACTTATAAATGCTCACACACACATACACACTTAAATACATATAAAAGTTTATTATATTTAAAGATAAACAAGATTATATATCCAGACTGAAATGTTTTGTACAATCAACCGTATGGTCGATTATGTTGAGAATTAAAAATCCACAGATGAATTGTCAGCTATATCAATTGGACAAAACATTTAAGTCCAAATATATAAACCCTGTTTACATTACAAATATATACATATATATATATATATATATATGACATTCTACACACTTCTAACACAAGGGTGTATTGTAAAGTATTTTGTTTTTGTACCACAAAACAAACAAAAGCATATGTATATATATATATATATATATATATATATATATATATATATATATATACATATATATAAAACAAAAAAAGTTGCTTTTTCTTTTTTTTCTTTTCCAGTCTATTTCATCCTTTTGTAAAAATATAAACAAAACAAAAAAATTGTTGCACAACGATAAATACTTCTGAAATATTGAAAGAGAAAAGAATGAACTTTATTTAAAAAAAACAACAATTATAGAAGGAAAAAAAATGTCCTTCAAATTTTTAATTTTTTGTAAACTGTTTTTGGGTGCATTGTTTGTTCTTGTTATCTAACTGAAGCTGTCTCACCTCTCTCTCTCTCTGTCTTTCACTTTCTCTCTCTCCCTCTCTCTCTGTTTGATGTTTCTATCTTGTGTCTTTGTCTATAAATATGTGTTTGTGACTGAACGAGAGAGGTGTTTCCCTTGTCTACCCCCCTTCCTTCACCCCTACCGCCACCTTAGGGAAAACAAGGACCAATGTTTTAATGCTGATATTAGTTACTAGAGTTGGTTTAAGATGGCCACCATAAATGTTAAGGTGAAAATATGTTGAAGTCCATGGCACCTGTTTAGAGTGTGAGCATACAACTATAGAGCTGTGTGTATGTGTATGCGCATGTTCCCATTTTCTTCACCCATTCTGTTATACATTTTAGACTGGATTCACCAAAACTGTTACAATAAATGAACGGAAGTATTAATAGGAATGTTGGTTTAAAAAAACATGAGAATGGAATAAATTAATTTTGGTTTAACAGAATAGGACTGGCAGAGAATAGCCACTTGATGGAAGAACAGTTTGGCCATCAGTAGCTGGTATGGAAGAACAGTCTAGCAGTATGCATCTGATATGAAATAACAGTTTAAAGTATGTAAAGATGGTATGGAATAACTGGTATAAGTTTAAATGTATGTAGAAGTGGTATGGAATAATGGTTTAAATGTGCGTAGAGGTGGTATGGACTATCAGTTTAATATAATAGTATACAGAGTCATTAGACTATTAATGATGTACATCTGGTTTTATAGAGCGGTATACCATGAAGGTTTATTTCTAGCCATCAAATGAAAATTTAAAAGATCTTTTGAAATGAAAGATAGAGATACTTATTCTCCTTCCCTACTCTGCTCAATTTTCATCTTGCTAGATTTTATTTTATCTTTGCCTAATCTACAGATTTATATAATCCTCTTCCCAATTATATGTAATCCTACATACACCCATGTGTGTGTGTGTGTATGCATGCGCGCATGTGTGTGTGCATATATGTATATACACATATATATTTGCACAAATGTGTACAGGCATGACATGTGTATGTATAGAAACATAAATGTATATGTGTATATATACATATACACACACACACACACACACACACACACACACATTTCTATACATACACATGTCATGCCTGCACATATGTGCAAATATATATACACACACATATATATGTGTGTTTATGTGTGTTTATATATATATATATATATATATATATATATATATATATATATATTTCAACCGCATCCATAACTATATTTAAGAAGAAGGAAAAATGAGAAAGAAATAAAATCCCTGGTTTGCTTTCTTCTACAACTTCTTACGTGGTGCAACAGAACTTCACACCTGGTGATAGAGAAAGAGAGCGAGAGAGAGAGAGAAAGAGAGACATGTTGCAATCTCTCTTCTGTCATCTTCTCCTCTTGAAATGCCGAAAGTTCCCAAAATTCGGCATTTACATCTGCCGTAGTAAATTGCTTCGTAGGTCGATTTTACTCTTCTTAATCATCTTTTTTTTGTCTTCGTTTTTATCTTTATCAGTGAAAGTGAAATTATATAAAATAAAAATTTAAAAAAATAAAAATTTACTAAAAAATATTAAAAATAATTATATTGATAATAATAATATTATAATAATTATAATTAATAATAATAATAATAATTAATAATAATAATAATAATAATAATAATATGCCTTACTAGTGGAGATGAAAGGAGTGGATGCTTTAATTATTTTATTAACTATTTTATTTATTTATTTAATTATTTCTTCTTTACTTTAGTACGTTTAGAAAATGGTCAGTTACCGAATGGAAGCCTTTAAAAAAAATGTATTTATTAATTTGGTGAAGTGCTGAAGTTCCAAATTACTGATCTCTTCTGTAAATGGGTCTTTGAAAAACATTTAGTAGAATGTTAGATGTTAGCTACTGATCTTACTCATGCATGCTTGTATGTATGCACTCATTTTCTCACACACAGATACATACATATATATACATACATACACACACACACTTACACAGACATGCGTGCATATCTATGTATGTATATGTATGTGCAGGTATATGTATGTATAATGTGTGTAGGTATATATGTTTATGTAATGCTTATGCACATCCACAAAACTACAATCTTGGAAGCAAGAATAATATTATTAAGAACTCTACAAAAATGACGTATTTTCCTAATCTTCATGGAACATTTCCAACTGTCCAAGCTTTATATAAACAATGGGTTTCATTTCTAATCAATTCTGCAACAAATATTGTAATGATAAGCGAAGCGTAACAAACTTTTCAAATTGTTGTTATTCCCATGGTTGAGTCATCTTCGGGCTAATATGTTGCCTTTGTATACAGAAAAACCAACATGTACATGATTTAAAAAGGAAGAAAAAGAAATAAAAACAATGATAAGAAGAAAAAGAATCATCTTTTTTTTAATAAGGTATTTGCTGTATTTTGTTTCATCTGTTGCATGTTTGGAAGAATTTTGAAGATTATTGTGTTGGCGATGAGCCATGTTTTAGATTTTGAAAAATATTTAAGAAATTGTTCTAATGTATTGAACTATCTTTCTTCTCTACCTGTGTGTGTGTGTGTGTGTGAAAGTGCACATAAAGGTGTGCAAGTGTTCATGCATGCCTGCATGCATTGGATGTTCTTGTTGTGATTCTTGTTATGTTGAATCCATTGTAAACTTCTTCCGTGTAACAAATTCTTTGGATTAAGAATATCTTTAATGTTCTGTCCAAGTTAGCTAAACCTAAATCTCCAGATTTGATTTGAAGTGGGTATTATGAAAGATATTTTCTTCTTACTGAAGTTATATCGAAGGCGCTAACCATAAACATGGAAATTTAAGAAGCAGAAATTGTGATGTTGCTAAGTATTTGTGTGTGTTTCTGTAACAGAGAAATGCAGCTCTGTGTAAAAGTCTGTGGAGATGAAGCAAGACTAATTACAGGAAGTGTTGCCATAGCAATGACAAAAGAGTCTTTCCTCTATTTGTAGGAAACATGATATTTTATAAGAGATCCCAAAACCAAATCCATATACCATAAAAACCAATGAGTAAGCTTCTATGAAACCACTTAATCTGCTAGAAATAGCAGCCAAATCTCCTTCAAATCATACCTTCTTGTCTTAAAATTGGAAAGTTACATTGAAAGATATTCTTGATATACATAAGACAGAATGTTCATTGCTGGAAGATCTCTAATCATAGGATTAAGCTTGACTGGGGTTATTCAACTAGTTAACAAGGATCTAATCACACACAGTACTATATTTTATGAAGTTACTAGCCTTCCATAAATAGGAATCTGCAGTGAAAGCTGATTGGCTAATATTGAATATATATCAACATTACGGATTGGAAATGGAAGCAATAACAACAACCAATAAATAAAATTTATTTTCTAAATTACTCTAAATTCCCGATTATTTTGAAAATTAATATTCATAACCATTCTACTTTTGATACAAATTTGTTGACAAACAGAAGCAGTTTACTGATGGTTATAAGACAGATCATTGCTTTATTTATAACATTTAGCTTGGAGGCATTATTTTAATTCATAAATAAGTGAAGACTTCACCAAATACCAGAAAAAAATATTCCCTTTTTCATTTAAAATTCTATCAACTGGTTTTTAGCTAACACAGATCATTACTAGTTTCTTCAGTCTAGTTTTTGTTATTGAGATAATATAAGTTCATGAAATCCTGAACGAATTGTGAGGAGGATATGAATATCTCGTAACTGATTCAATGAGTACTGGAGTTTGCCCTCAGGTCAGCTTTGTCTTTTTAAAACTACGACCATCTCATCCTTGTGTCACACATTGCATATTTATCATCAAAGATGTCCCTTTCTTTTCAAGACATTAGGGTGTAAATTGAGGAAGATTTGATTGAGTTTCTAGTACACCAAGTGATCATACAGAGAGTCCCTTGTTGGTTCAACACGTTCCTTGATTTACTGAGAAATATATTCATAGTCATATGAGGTGAGGAAATAACAATTAATGTACTTTGCAGATAAGATTTCACAAAGAATCAATTTCATATATATATATATATGTAGAAACTCTGCCAAATTAGATTGGAGCCTGGTGTTGCCATCCGGTTTCACCAGTCCTCAGTCAAATCGTCCAACCCATGCTAGCATGGAAAGCGGACGTTAAACGATGATGATGATGATGATGATATATATAAAGCAATTAGATATGTGGTATACATTTATAAAGTAATTACTGATATATATGTCTATAAGATGACTACAGATATAATGTTCATAAAGTAATTATAGATATGATATGATAAAGATGTTGGGCATATGAGGAATTATATGCAGTGTGCAAGAGAGGAGACTGCACTGTTTTGGTCATGGATGAAGATAGTTGCATAAAGAAGTAACAATCACTTAAAGTGGAGAGAAGTTGTGGAAGGCCCAGGAAGATATGAAATGAAGTATTGAAGGCTGCTCTCAAAACAGTGAGCTTTACAAAGGAGATGACAGAGGATTGGGATATGTGATGCATTGCTGTACTCAAGAAGTTGAAATCTGAAAACCAAGGTGCCACATGAAAAGCACCCTGTACACTCTGTAAAGTGGTTGGTGTTAGGAAGGGCATCCAGCTGTAAAAACGAAGCCAAAACAGACTATGGAACCTGGTACAACCCCTGGACAGTTAGTTCCTGTCAAGCTATCCAACCCATACTAGAATGGAAAACAGACAGTAAATGTTGTTGATTATGATGATGATGATGAAATCAAATATAGAAATGATTCAAATGAAGCATCAAGCTAACAAAACCATCATGTTGATAAATTTGAGTAGCAAATAAACTAAAGTAGCTTTGATGAATATTTCTAAAAATGTTAAATTTGAAAATTCATCTTTTATACAGAAAGCATCCATTACTATGTGGTAAGGGTGAGCCAAGAAGGTGGAGGGGGCATTAAAAGTGATACAAAATTGAAATACATGATATTATGTCAAAGCTATATTAACATGATATAAGGATGATTCAATTACATATCAAAAAATATCAAACAGGGCTTCATTCCTTACTTAAATATAAATTTATTCATGGCACTCCATCGGTTACGACAACGAGGGTTCCAGTTGATCTGATCAATGGAAGAGCCAGCTCATGAAATTAATGTGCAAATGGCTGAGCATTCCACAGACACATGTACCCGTAATGTAGTTCTCAGGGAGATTCAGAATGACATAGAGTGTGACAATGCTGGCCCTTTTAAATACAGGTACAACAGAAACAGGAAGGAAAAGTGAGAGAAAGTTGTGGTGAAAGAGTACAGCAGGGTTCGCCACCACCCCCTGCCAGAGCCTCATGGAGCTTTAGGTGTTTTCACTCAATAATCACTCTCAGCGCCCAGTCTGGGAATCAAAACCGCAATCTTACGACCATGAGTCCACTGCCCTAACCACTGGGCTATTGTACCTCCAAACAAATTTATAATGAATGTGTGAAGGCATGTGGCCTAGTAGTTAGGGTATTGTATTCACAAACACTAGATCATGGGTTTGATCCCTGGATCAGGCAGCACATCATGTCCTTAAGCAAAACACTTCATTTCACATTACTCCTGTCCACTCAGTTGTAAATGAATAACCCTGCAATGAACTAACCTTCCGATCAGGGGTAAACATCAGTCTGCTCATCAAGCCAGCAGGGTGGCTCCATTCAAAAGCTAAAACAATCCAAAGCACATTGTGACCAGCAATGTATAACAACATCCAACAGTCTGGCCAATACCATGATAACGAATGTAAAGGAAATTATAAAATCATGTTTTTCTTGAAGCAACAGATTGAACATAAGGCCAGCAATAGCAAATTTACACTTGACTCACAAACAAGACATCACAGTTATTTTGAGATGAGAGCTGAAACGTAAACAAACAACTATAATGTAATGTGGTTCAATGAGCTACAGAACAGGTACTGTGCAATGGTTTCTTCTAAAACATATCATATTACCATGTGCTTCTGTATAAGTTACACACAAGTTGCTTGAATATATTCCTTCAGTATCACTGTTAAACCCACAATATGATGATTGATGAGCAGGCAGGAAGAAAGAAGATCTGGGTCTGTGTCCAACAGCTCCTCACCAACAAAGTTGTCCTGAACCCTTTAACACTCCGATTATTCTGTCAAATATAATGCTTATTTATTTACGTTTTTTTTTTAAATTAATCATATATTATCTTATAGCTTAGAGATTTCAAAGAGCTGATTGTTTATTTTTAGAATGACAATAGAAGGTAGGTGTGAGATGCTGAATCTGGCCAGTTTGAGCATAAAACAGGTAGAATATCTGGGCTGGATATGACTGGTTTAAATGTCAAAGGATTAAGGAAATGGCTAAACTTTAAGATGTGTTGTCTCTGTCCTTCATTCATGGAAGTTAGGGTCACTATATCTTGCCAAGGTTCCAACTGCTGTAGTTAATGCTATTAGGAGACTGACAATATCATGGTCCATAGAACTGTTGCTACAACAGGGGAAGCCAAGAAGATGGAGGGGGCATTAAAAGTGGTACAAAATTGAAATACATGATATTATGTCCAACCTATATTAACATGATATAAGGATGATTCAATTACATATCTAAAACAATTGGGCTATCCATAGAAATTTTTCAGGTTGACTGTTTATCTGTAATGTTTTTCATTTTGGCAGTGAAAACTCCTTGTCAGCCCTGTTAGAGAAATACAAAGGCTACAGGATAAGATCTTTTGGGGAGAGAAAAATTCTTGTTTTCACTTTTTTTGTTGGTGACCTTAACCTTTACTTGAGTAATATTCAGAACACCAAGAGACAATTGGTTGCAGTGTTCTCACAAGACATAGGAATGGAATTTAGCCAGGATATGTGTTCATACTTGGTTGTCAAATGAGGAAAGATTGTTGAACAGACAAGAAATTTGGCTATTGTTAGCCTGTCTTCTTTATCTCCAGTGGTGAATTTTGCAAATATATCAGAAATGATGGGAACATTGCATACATTGGTACTGTGGGTAAAGCTAGAGTGACAAAAGAATACTTAAGCTGACTGGGCAAGATACAGAAGTCAGGGCTGTCTGAATTCAATAGAACTATATCTCACAATGCTTTTGTAATGCCAGTACTAGTACCCACATCTGAGATACTAGACTGGACACTTGAAGACATCAGGACTAAGATAAATAGCAATGACTGGTAATTCAACAGTGACAGGACCTAGGTTGATTGGTTGGTTGGTTGGTTGGTCGGTCGGTTGGTTGGTTGGTCGGTCGGTTGGTTGGTTGGTTAGTTGGTTGGTTGGTTGGTTGGTTGGTCGGATGGTTGGTTGGTTGGTTGGTTGGAGAGATGGACAGACAGTCTTTGAGTGCTGCATCATAGCACTTAGACAAAACTTGCTGAAAAGAAAGGCTATGCATTTGCTGTCCATGTACAAGTGATAGTTACTAAATATTTATTTGATCAAGAAAGATAAAGGTGACTCTAGGCTTTCACATTGCAATAGAAAATGTTGATTGTACCATACAATATCTGTATGAGAAATGACATTGTTGCATACACTATCTAAAGATTGTTCTGATGGCCATACCAAAAACACACGAGGACCAGAATGTTTAAAAATAAAGAACACTGGTGGAACATTCCAATAAAAGAGCAACACTGTGTCAGCACAATAAGTCAGACATCATGACATGGGAAATGGAGCGAAACTCTTGTACTGTTGTAGAGATAAACTATTTTGACAAAAATTGGAGAAAAGGAGTAAATCTATGGAGAGTTAATGAGAAGCTTTCAGCTTGTTTTATTTAAGGCCACAAATTTTCATTTGTATCTATTATGATAGGTGCACAGGGTTATGTAACAACAGATTTGCACAAAAGTCTCTAGGATTTCCCAAAAAGAACAAAGGAAACTAATTCACATTCTCCAAATACAGTTGCTTAAGGGTAAAGTTAGAATCTGTAAAATGTTCCTGGGATTCTCCATTTAAGGTTCCTGGGTTGAACACCAAAAACAGTCACTTGTACAATGCAAAATACACACACACACACATAAGCAGTAATGAAGTACATACACTTATGTACTAAATTGACATACACACTCACTACATGAGCACAAGTTTATACATATACACATGCGTTATCATACATATAAGAATACAACAACCAGTGGTCTTCTCATAAACAAAATAGTTTTGTCACTGTGTTGTTAGTGACCAGCCTGAATTTGGCAAAGATAAAGTTAATTTCACCAAAATTTGCATACACACATAAACATACATACGCATACATATATATCAGGTTAAGTAAAAAGTAAACAACGTTTTGAACCATGAAGAATTTGTACCAGATTCTTGCAGAGTTTTGAATTTTTTTAACATATTTTTGCAATTGTCTGATAATACAGACATAAACTTGCCCAGCAGCATCAATAAATTAAAATTGATATTATTTTCACCATTGTTATAATAATCTGAAATGAAATTGTCAAAGCGCAATATTTGAGCAATTTTGCTATTCAACTTCAAAAGAAGGACATAAAGCAGCTGAAACTGCTTGCAATATCAATGAAATGTTTGGTGAGGAAATGACCAGTGGGTGTTCAGCTCAAAAATGGTTTAAATGATTTTACAGTGGAGATCTGAGCCTTAAAGATTCTGAGTAAAGTGGATGCTCATCTGTCATCGATGACGGTCAATTAAAGACCGTCATTGAGAAAGATCCACATAAAACCACTCAAGAACTGGCAAAAATCTTCAGGTTAGCCAGAAAACTGCCTGCAACCATTTGCGTGCAATTGAAAAATCAAAAAATCTCAACAAATGGGTACCATACGATTTGAATGAAAATCAGAAAATGCACAGATATGAAATTTGCTTGTCACTTCTTCTCTGTAACCAGGCTGATCCATTTTCAACTGTATTGTAACTTGCAATGGAAAGTGGATTCTGTGCAATAATAAAAAAACATCCTTTGCAGTGATTGGACCAAAATGGAGCACTGAAAACCTTCCCTAAACCTGAGCCCTTCAAAAAGAAGGTTATGGTGACTGTTTGGCGGTGTACTGTTGGACTCATCCACTAAAACTTCTTAAAACCCAGATAAACCATTACTGAAGAAACCTATTGCCATGAAATTGCCAAAATGAACAAAAAACTGCTACTCCTCCTTCCCAGACTGGTTAACAGAAGAGGGCCAATCATTCTTCATAACAATGCTTGCCCACATGTTTCACTAATAATGCTCCAGAGGTTGATGGATCTTGGCTACAAAGTTCTTCCCCACCCAGCTTATTCCCCAGACCTTTCTCCTACCGACTACCATATTTTCAAGCACCTTGATGGTTTCCTGCAAAAGAAGGAGTTCAAAAATCAAACCGATGCTGAAAATGCATTCAAAGAGTTCATCAGCTCCAGAACTCCAGATTTTTGTTACCAGAATAAACAAACTTGTAACTCATTGACAAAAATGTATTGGTTGTAATGGTACTTAGATAAATAAAATTTCCGCATTGTTAAAATATATTGTGATGAATTTCATGTTTCAAAACATTGCTTACTTTTCACTCAGACTGACATAATTACGTAATTTGTGAGACATTCCAGAGATTCTCCATCTGAGATTCTTTAAATGTATAAAAGCAGACACACACACACTCATACACTAACAGCTAAGCACTAAAGAGATACATTCACATAAAACATAAGTGCTGGTATATACATCTACAAATATACACACACTTACTCAACTACATATTTACAAACCCAAGGAACTGTTTTATGTCAAAAAGTCTTGTTACTTTGCTAGTGACCAGCTTGTACTCCATTAAGAACTTAAATAAATCTCAAACAAAAGCATGCATACATATGACCAAATGTGCCTAATGCAACACTAATGCCTGTTGCCTACAGAAGCATACAGACCAACAAAGAGATGTATATATGTCTATACAAGTGAATTGCTAAAAACTTCAGTATTCAACAGGCAGCCATGAGAATCATTCCTAAAGCTGAGTTTAAAGGAAACAATGGCTTATTGAAGGAGAAAAAAATTTAGGACTCCAAGCAATTAGACTTTGGTTATAGTAGAGAAATGGAAACCAAAGTGAATTTTTAAGAAACACAACTTTTTTTAATATTTTTTAAATTTGTTTACTTAATAAAAACCCTAATTGAAAGCTTAAGATGGATTTTCAGAATTCACAAACGCAAGCACATGTATTGTTACTCCACCACCATCATCACTACCTGAAAATTTCTTTGAATTTGTTTGTTTTAAACATTGGAGATTACAGTTTTGCAAAAAAAATCACAAATTCAATTTTTTTAACCCCCCCCCCCCCCCAACACACACACTTTCTCCATTTTAGAGTACACAACCAACAGTAACATCTTTAATTTTGACCTTTTTTTGTATTGTTTTTCTTAATTCTGTTTAGAATATAAGAAAATATAATTCTACGAAAAAAAAAAATTTGCAAAATCAATATTTTGTTACAAGAATAATTATTTTGAAACAGAGAAACTTTAGTTATATCAACAAATTTAGGAAATATTTCTAGTAAGCAGCAACTAAAATAATTACTTTAAAAAAACCCAAAGAAATCTGATTTAAAATAAGAACATAGTTAATCGGTTTTTACATTTTCCAGAGAACATTGTTTGTGCACACCCCACAAACTATAATCTTCTAATATTTCGTGAATGAACATTTCTATCGAACAGGAAGACAAAATTTAATAAGGTACTTTGCTGTTAGATCCTTTATGCAAACATTATAACAGCAAAACTCAGAATCCATTTCATTTTCAGAATATATTGTTAATAACAGATAATCAACAACTTCAAGACATGCCATTACAACAAAAAATGGAAAGAACACTGATAGACAAGTACACATGCTTAATTTGTGAAGCAAACATCACTGTGCCTGACACAGTGGGAGAGAAACTTATTAATCCTATGAGCAAAACGTCACATCATAGTTTCTTTACAATTCAGTAATCAACATCATCCATGTCATATAACTGGTACCTGTGCTGGTAGCACGTAAAGGGCACCCATTAGACTCTTGAAGTGGTTGGCATTAGGAAGAGCATCCAGCTGTAGAAACCATGCCAAATCAAATTAGAACCTGGTGTAGCCCTACAGCTTATCAGTTTCAGTCAAACCATCTAACCCATGCCAGCATGAAAAGCAGATGTTAAATGATGACGATGATAATGATGATGATTTTCCATGCTTGCTGTGTACCCTTCCTGTCACCACTCCTCACCCGCTTCCAAAATAGGTAATATTTCTTCATGCAATGTGACCACTAAACACCATCCACAGTTCCATCAGCGGGCTAAGATGGTTGTGATGACCAACCAGCAAACCGACATGGCTGTCTCCTTGGTGATTTGGCTTACAAAGCTGGAGAGCTTTACCTACCCTGGAGTTGCCAGAACTGAGTCAAAGAGGGCACTGAGGGATGCCACTCCTTGATTTACTGTCAAGCTTGAATCCCCTCACTCTTTTCCTTTCGTGAGGTACTCACAAGACAGTGAGGCTTTGTGCAGGGAGTTTCTTCCATAACATGCTAATTAACCCATAACTGGGACACTGACAGATGCTATTTCTCTAGGTCAGAGTTGAACTGAGAACAATAATCACTAAGATGTGGTTCCACACTTGTCAAAACCCTGAAATTCCTGAGCCACCCACTTCCCCCACTCCTGACTGGCTGCAGTTTAAAATTATATCTGGGTATGACTTATAGTATTTACTTACTGATAGCAAACCAAAATATACATAGATTAGAATCGAGTCCCTAAACTCATGCAGCCTCTTGGCAACTGCTTGGTGTACCCATACCTTATAACAGCACAGTACACATGTTTTTATATTGCAATTGTGTTTAGTGGTTGCATCGCTAAAAACATGTTTAAAATGTTGCTATTGCAACATAAAACTCGGAAAGAAAAATATTTCTAAATTATAAAAACAAAAGAAAAAAATGTTGAGAGTTTATCATTTAAGAACTTGTATCATTTTCTACAGACAACATGACAAACAGGATACTACGTAGATAGTAATAGAAAATTTATTAAGTTTTGAAAAGAAGGGATCTCAAGTTTCCCAAATTTAATTCATATCATTGTAATGTCTGTATGTTCTGTGAAAAGCCAACTAAAATGCAAAAAGGGTTATTAATCTAGTATTAAAAAGTGTAAATTTGATCAGATCAAGCCTTTCAAGTGCTACCTAGTAAGACATTTTTCTAGAAAACACCAGTTCTAATGGAATTTCTCTACAACATACTGAAGGTTGTAATTAAATATAGGAAAGGTGTTAAAAAGATTCTTTAAGCTTTTACCTGTAATCAAATCTTTATTGACTGAAAGAGGTGATAGCAAGTGGGGAAATTAATGATATAAACTAGTTATTAGATTTAATTTTGTAACAGATGTGGTAATAATGTTAAACTAAACATCTGTTCACAAGGTGAACATATAAATGTAATGTAGATAATAAGTTTTGCAAATACTTTCAAAACAAAATTTCAGTCATTTTCTGATTTAAAAAACAACAAAACAACTAAACAAATGAAATTACCATACATATAACAATTGAACAGTTATTTTTTTTTATTTTTATTATTATTATTATTATTATTATTATTATTATTATTATTATTATTATTATTATTATTATTATTATTAGTAGTAGTAGTAGTAGTAGTAGTAGTAGTAGTAGTAAGGTAGCAAGCTGGCAGAATCATTAGCACACCAGGCAAAATGCTTAGTGGCATTTCATCTAACTTTATGTTCTGAGTTCAAATTCCACCAAGGTTGACTTTGGCTTTTATCCTCTTGGGGTTTGTGAAATAAGTACCAGTAAAGCACTGGGATCAATGTAATCAACTTATCCTCTCCCCTAAAATTGCTGGCCTTATGCTAAAATTTGAAATCATTGACAGAATTGTTAGCACACCAGGCAAAACTCTTAGCAGCATTTCATCCATCTTTACATTCTGAGTTCAAATTCCACTGAGGTCAACTTTGCTTTTATCCTTTCAGGGCCAATGAAATAAGTATCAGTTATGCACTGGAGTTGATGTAATCAACTTAGTCCCTTCACCAAAAAATTTCAGGCCTTGTGCCTTTAGTAGAAAGAATTATTATTATTATTATTATTATTATTATTATTATTATTGGTATCTCAAGTCGTCATCATGTAGTTTTTGCTCTGTAAATTTTGTTGATGTTCACTTGTTTGCATAACATTCTTTAACATTTTTGCAACAAACTGTAAACAGAGTGCCATACATTGCCCACTGAAAAGGTGACCCCATGCCCATAACTAAGTGGACAGCACTGCCCCCCTCACTATTAAATGGTGCACCCTTAGTTTTAGAAAATACAGTTTACAAAAATTTTCCTGCAATATATTTCTTGAA
>NC_142946.1:33226303-33266303 GCF_046866305.1 Octopus bimaculoides
TGGGATCACCACTACTTTATTATCTTCCCTTCTTCCTAGCTCTTCTGTGTGACCCCTCTGTTCGGCATTTGCCATGATAGATCGCTAGCCACTACACATTCGTTATTTTCTCTCCTTGTTTCTTTCTGTGTTCCTTTCTGTCAAAGAGCGTAGGCTCAAAACGTTAAAGACTTTTTCACTTCCCGAGCATTAAACTAATACATCTGTTTGTTGTCTACACCACTTGTCTTTGTCTTTTGTGGTTTTTTTTGCGAATTCTCCCCCTGTGCATATATATATATATATGTGTGTGTGTGTATATATATATATATATATATATATGTGTGTGTGTGTGTGTGTGTGTGTGTGTGTGTGTGTGTATATATGTATACATATATATATATGTATGTATGTATATATATATATATATGTATGTATATATATATATGTATGTATATATATATGTATGTATAAATATATGTATATACATATGTATGTATATATATATATATATATATATATATATATATATATATATATATATATATATATATCCAGAAGCAGATGTACAAAGTGCAGGACAAATGACCATATAAGATTGAAGCTCAGAATTCAAGTCATGTTAAACTTCCTCATCTGTCTGATGCAGTTAGTGAGTTAGTGACATATCAATGCTGTTAGGGCCTTTACTAAGTGGGAGGAGCCACAAAGTGTTTAAAAGAATAATCAGAAAGTAGATTGTTAGTGTTTCAATCATCTTATTATGATCATTTCAGTACCAAAAATCAATAATCAATAATTAGAACATATATTTATAATCAACCACTTTATCATCTATGGCATTGTAAAATAGCATGATCTTTCAATATGCCAACTGCTAAGGTGGTTCATTATCAATATAATATGTAGTAATTATGGATTACTGAGAATTGATTAAACGAAACGAACATAATAGAATAATTGAAACATCAAGAATCTGCTTCCAGGTTCTTTTAAACTCTATCTATATCTATCTCTCTCACACGCACGCACGCACGCACACACACACACACACACACACACACACACACACACACACACACACACACACACACGCGCGTGTGTGTGATTGTTTATTTTTTGAATGACATTGTAGAGTAGGTGTGAAATGTCAGATCTGGCTAATCTGAACATAAAACAGAATATTTTGGCCTAATATGGCTGGTTTAAATGCTAAAAGGTTAGTGGATGACTGAGCTAACCATACATACCTGGTCAAGTGAGCAAGTATCTGGGTTTCTGAAGTTTGCAGTTTGGACTAAGCATTTTGCTTGGATTAAGTGAAACAATCTTTTTCATTCTTGGGTTTCTACAGCAGTAAACTTTTGTCTATTGAAGATTTTCTTAAATACATCATCATCACCATCATTGTCATCATCATTTATCATCTTCATTTATCCATCCATTTTTCATGCTTGCATGGGTTGGACAGGTCTTCTCCAACTCAGCATCTTGGCACTTCTTTTATCATCTCCTTTGTGAAGTTCAACAGCCATGAGATCAGTTTTGCTTATGTCTCCAACTCGGATCTCCTGGCACTATCTTTTCTCAACTGTCATCATCCAAATCCACTACAATTTCATAAAAACACAGTACTGGTGGTAACGGTGCTAGTGGTGATGTTATTGTTGATGGTGGTGGTGTTGGTGGTAATTGTGGTGGTGGTGGCAGTGGCAGTAGTGATGATGATGATGGTGATGATGCATCTTAATGAAATCAGTGACAAAAACTAAATTGCTCATGGTCATCTACTTAAAAGTCATTAATGTCCACAGAACTACTGACCAGTCAAATGTTCTGCTGGTCATTATTGATACATAAAAACTGATTCAATCAACAAATTATTAAATCTTTATAAATAAGCTTCTTTAAATAGCCACCCACTCCTACATGCCATTCATTAACTGCTCCTTGCTATTTAGTGGTCAAGCTTACTGATTAAGTATTCACTGTGACAATTCATTAGCCATATTGCGATGATTACTTACTTAAGTTCACTTCTGTGGTCAATAATAACAAAGTAATCACCTTAAATGTCAGTAATTAACATATACTAATTAACAGTTTATGAAGGTCAGTGACCAACATATTCTCCTTTTTAAAGCCAGTGGTCTATAATCACTGCTAATTAACAAATACGATGTAGAGGTTAATTCCCTCTAATTAACAATTGTGGAATCAGAGGTTTAATTAGCAATTTTTATCTTTTACTTGTTTCACTCATTAGACTGCAGCTATACTGGGGCACCCCTTGAAGGGTTTAGTAAAAAAAAAAATCAACCCCAGGACTTATTTTAATGTCTGGTACTTATTCTATTAATCTCTTTTTTCTGAACTGCTAAGTTATGGGGGACGTAAGCAAATCAATGTGGCTTAGTGGCTAGGGTATTCTGCTCACGCTTGCAATATCATGTGTTCAATTCCCAGCAACATGTTGTGTCCTTGAGCAAGACACTTTATTTCACATTGTTCCAGTCCACTCAGCTGGCAAAAATGAGTAGTACCTGTATTTCAAAGGGACCAGCCTTGTCACATACTGTATCTCCCTCAGAACGACCTTAAGGGTATGCATGTCTATGCAGCGCTCAGCCACTTGCATGTTAATTTTACGAGCAGGCTGTTCCGTTGATCGGATCAACTGGAACCCTCATTATCGACGGAGTGAAACAAACCAACATTGGTTGCCAAATAGTAGGGAAACAAACACAAACATGGACACATCACTACAATGCTATCACCCCCTCCCCTTTGTCATCACCATGGTCAGCAGCTCACTGCCATCTACATGCCGTCATCATAAAGCTCTCTACATTGTCATCATTACTGTTATCACTGCTATCATTGCTACCAACTACTTGATCACTCAACCTGCTAGAAATAACAGCCACACCTCTCTCAAAATACACACCCTACTGTCTTAAAAAGAGAAGAAACACAATCCGTGCAGTGACCTGAAAAGATGGAACGTCTTTAATTTTGGGTTTGTTGGATTAGTGCTGACAAGATCAATGACAGGATTGTCATCGCTGGAATACCTTGATGATGATGAGGATGGTGGTGGTGGTGGTGGTGGTGGTGGTGGTGGTGGTGATGAGGATGATGACAATGATGCCTACAATGATGAGGACGATGGTGATGATGATGATGATGATGATGATGATGATGATTACACTGATAATGATGATGACAATGAGGAAGTGGACAATGATGATGGTGATGATAATAATGACGATGATTAGGAGTAGCATGATGGCAGTGGTGGATGTGATGAAGGGATAGAGGAGAAATGATGATGATGATGATGATAAGTGTGACGGGGACGAGGGTGGTGGTGGTGGTGATGATGATGATGATGATAAAGAGGAGGAGGATGACAGCAGTGGCAGTGATGGTGGTGGTGGTGGTGGTGGTGGGTGATGTTTAGCGGAAATGTACAACAATAAAACACCATTTATCGTTGCATCAAAAATCTCAAAGAAAGACCCATTAATTCCTCAGTTTCAATTTAATAAGACTTTTAAACAGACGCCATTCATTTGGTTGTCGACTGAAGAAGAAATTTGGATAAAATGTGAGGTCAGAGGTGAGATACATTTACGAAATTACAGTGCAACATTGAATAGATATCGCTAAACTTTTCATTAATGAGAAACATGTGACAAATATGAGAATTAATCTTTCCCCCAGTTAATTTACTTCATTAATTGTTAATGTCTGACCTACAGCCACATGAAATCGCCTGTTTATATAATTCTAGACTAAAATTAGCTCCACATCAGACTCATTATATAACTTTGACATTTAAATTACACCTCTTCTTACTTTTTTACCTCATTCCTTTCACCTCAAGCACATTCTCCTTCTACTACTGCTGCTGCTGTTGCACCTCCTCCTCCTCCTCCTCCTCCTCCTCCTCCTCCTACTACTACTACTACTACTACTACTACTACTACTACTACTACTACTACTACTACTACTACTACTATAAGCAGCGTAGGTTTTGATACTGGATAAGGAAAATAATGTTTCTTATCATGATGTTTGCAGATTTCAGACAGACAAATACTTCTCTTGATACAAATGAAAGAGTTGGATGAAGATGCAATGTAGATAATCGATCTGCTAGAAATAAAAGGCTTACTTCCTTCAAATTACACTCTACTGGATAACTGTTGTTGTATATAACATTAAATCTAAATCTAAATGTATATAGCAGTTCTTTACCAATATAAGTTCCCTAATAGGGAGAAGGAGCAAGACTCCCTAAGGCAATATGAGGGGAAACCTCATAAAAATGCTAAGATTACTCAGTCACAATGTATATTCATCATCATCATCATTTAATGTCCATTTTCCATGCTAGCATGGGTTGGAGGGTTTGACAGGAGCTGGCCAGCTGGGGAGCTGTCCAAACTCCAATTGTCTGTTACAGCATGGTTTCTATGGCTGGATGCCCTTCTTAATTCCAACCACTAAACAGAGTGTGCTGGGTACATTTTATGTGCCACCAGCACAAATGCATTTATGCAATACTGACGTGAATGCATTTTACATGGCACCGGCACCAGCAAAGGACAAGCCTGTATGTATGGATGACTGCAATTTTACTTAGCTTGACAAATCTTTTCAAGTACGACAAATCACCAATTTCCCTGTCCCTTGTCATTTCTTCAGTGAGTCCCAAATGTAAGATGGAATGGTCAAGGATAAAACAGTTTTTATTGTAAGCTGGATGAAATCAGTGTCAACCTTGAGCTAAAAACAATGTCTCAGTACAAGCCACAAAAGGACTTACATGGTCACTCAAACTTATAGTTATGACAACTAAACCTTCCTCAAATCACACCACCAAACACCTTAAGAAGTGAATGACACTTTGCATAATGAAACACAAGTCAGTCAAATCTGGAACACCTTTGAGCATAGATCCATTCATCTTGGGGCTGACCTGGGGCTGACCTGGGGCTAAACAATGCAACATAGTAACCACTTTCCTTGAAATATGAACAGTTCCAACCAATGAACCCTTATGTCAGGTTATTATGGTTTAATTGGTTGATTAACAGTGATTGCCCTGTCTTTGTGTGTTGCTTTGTCATTCATGGAGAACTTTACTGGTGCATATTCAAACCATCTCTTTTCTCTTGTATTACTGGCATTACTTCCAGCAATATAAGTCCCAACTCTCTCACGCCTGTAGATGTATTCTTTCTTGGTTGAGATTGGATTACCAAGATAGTCATCACAGTCATTTTAGTGTTCACTTTTCCATGCTTGTATACCTCAAATTTTATTGAGGCAGATTTTCTATGGCCAGGTGTCCTTCCTGTTGCCAACTTTTACTTGTTTTCAAGGAAGATTATAGTTATCTATGGCCAGACATGTTTGCACATAATATTAGGAAGGAATGACATTCGTTTACAATATTTGTGCGATGTAAAGACAAGAAAAATCACACACACATGGTGGGGTTCTTTCAGTTTTCATCTGCCAAATCCACTCAGAAGGTTTTGGTCAGCCCAGGGCTATATTAGAAGACACACGAGAAGACACTTTACTCAATATATCACACAATCAGATTGAACCAAAAACCATGTGGTTGGGAAACAAAATTCTTAACCACAGAGCCATGCCTGTGCCAAGATGGTTATTTCTTCCCAATTTCTTTTATTCCTTTTACTTGTTTCAGTCATTGGACTGCGGCCATGCTGGGGCATAGCCTTGAGGTATTTTAGTCAAATGAATCAACTTCAGTACTTATTCTATCGGTCTGCTTTGCCAAACCATTAAGTTACAGGAATGAAAACACAGCAATACCAGTTGTGAAGTGTTGCGGGGAGGGACAAACACTGGTACAAAGACATGCACGCACGCACACACACACACACATTACAAGCTGGGGGCCTACTAAATCCATTCACAAGGCTTTGGTTGGCCCATGGCTATAGTAGAAGACACTTGTCCAATGTGCCACACAGTGGAACTGAACCCAGAACCATGTGATTGGAAAGCAAACTTCTTACCAGACAGCCACACTTGGGCCTATAGACTATGATTACTGTATTCTGATTCATTACATGCCCTTGTGATCTCTTGTGTGAAGGCTTTGATCCTGTGTCAATAAAAGATCTTTCAGTTTGAGGTTTGAGTCTTGTGCTTCTCAAACAGTAAATTTTTGCTTGTCTATTTCTCACTCAGTTCAATTTTTCATGCATTGATCATGAGTGAGCTTTCTTGCCATCACTTTATTATGCTGCTCTGTAGTTCCAATTTTAGCTTTGTCTGTCATTAAAGCCTCTGCTTGTTTATTTGTTGGCTTCTATGAAGACAGAAACAGTGTATTTTTCTTTGTTCATGTTTCATAACTATACATATTAGCTTTCCATTATTCTTTACCAGATGATAGGTGCAAGCATGGCTTTCTAGGCACAGTGTGTGACTTTTATGGCACAGGTGTGTCTGTGTGGCAAGAAGGCGGCGAGCTGGTAGAAACGTTAGCACGCCAGAAGAAATGCTTAGCGGTATTTCGTCTGCTGCTACGTTCTGAGTTCAAATTCAGCCAAGGTCGACTTTGCCTTTCATTCTTTCGGGGTCGATTAAATAAGTACCAGTCACGCACTGGGGTCGATATAATTGACTTAATTTGTTTGTCTGTCTTTGTTTGTCCCGTCTGTGTGTAGCCCCTTGTGGGCAGTGAAGAAATAAGAAGCTTGCTTCCCAATCACATGTTCCCTAGTTCAGTCCCACTGCTTGACACTATGGACAAGTGTCATCTACTATAACCTCGGGCCAACCAAAGCCTTGAGAGAGGATGTGGTTGGTAGACGGAAACTGAATGAAGCCTGTCGTGTGTGTGTGTGTGTGTGTGTGTGCATGTGCAAACGCATGTGTGCATGTGACAGTATGCATGCATGTGTGCATTTGTGTCTGTGTTTGTCCCTTCCACTGATTGTCAATTGGTGTTGGTGTGTCTACACTCCCTGTAACCTACCAGTTCAGCAAAAGATACTGATGGAATAAGTACCAGGTTTAAAAAGAAAATAAGTACTTGGGTCAATTAGTTTAACTAAAATTCTCCAAGGTGGTGCCCCAGTATGGCCACAGTCTAATGACTAAAACAAGCAAAAGATAAAATATATTTTATAGTTCTTCAGTGGATATTTAATAATAGCTTTCTGGTCACATGATGTCCATCCCACCTTGTATTTGTGCTAAATACAATCTTTTTACATCAGATTTTCAGCAGTACATTCTAAATCTAGTAATTATTTTTCTTTTTCTCTTTAGACTTGCGTACAATTGAGAATATTATGACTGTGACTTATTGCTGGAACGTCTGGAGTATTAATGCCTATTACTTTATTGTTTGCATTCACCTGATTGTCATTTATGTCTGTTGTATATTGTATAGTCCATTGATTCCTAAGTGTGTGTCTGTGTTTGAATTTATTCTCTTGTCGTAGTTTGTTTCTCTAGCATGATATTAGTGTCCTTAATTAATGTTCCTCTCATCAAAGTTGTCCAACGTTTTTCTCATTTGAATCTCATAAATTTCTCTGGCAAATCATATTCTGCATGCAATTGTGTTTCTGCGTGTTCATCATTTGCAGCATACAACTTAAGAACATCTATGTGCAAAAGACATATGATTATTATTATTACTGTTGTTGTTATTGTAGCAGCACTAATAATAATAATAATAATAATAATAATAATAATAATAATAATAAATGCCCTGATGCAGTACCAGGCAGCGGCTTTCATGGTTTCTCATCTTACTTAACTGATTGGAGGTGTTATCATGTACACTGTTTTGTCTTGGTATAAAAGATGGGCTACAGCAAATATTCAGCTCAATACCACAGATTTGTGTGTTAGTTGTTTGACCTTAACCAGTTGAGCATGTCCCTTGGTGGCTGATGATATTTGCATCTCTGATCATGAGCAGAAGTAGTGGAGAAACATCATAACCATGTGTTGAGAGGAATTCTTTGGGGTTTGAATAATTCACCTCTGGAAACATGAGTGTTTCGTTCAACATTTTTAAACAACCCTTATTCAAAGACCATTTGAGTGAGATGGGCTAATCGACCTGAAGAACATTCTAACAGGTTCATGCGCTGCTTATCTTGATATGAGATCACCATGTCGTACACATTTGTAATGCATGTGCCTGGTGTACCCTTATCAGATGGGTAGTCATGATGTCTATATTGGGCTTTGTATATTTTACCCTAGTGCCACTTTGATGGCATGCACTGCTCTTTCACTCAATAATAATGATAATAATAATAATAACAATAATAATAATAATAATAATAATAATAATGATAATAAGACTCAAGGAGATAATAGTTACAAGAACAGAGATGAAGCCAGTGAATTTGAGAAGCTTTGACTGTAACAATGTGAAATGTATGACCCAAAAGATTGATGAGATTCTGAAATACATTCTAACAAAAGATCTAACAGAAACAAGGGACTTAATCAGATCTGCTTCAATTTTAGTAGGTGAACTGGTTGCAAAGAAAGAGAGGAAAGCAGATGGACGGAAGGAACCATGGTGGAAGTGAAGAATTGAAGGTGATATTAAAACTTTGCATAAAGATTTGAGTTGCATAGAGGAATGATCCAAAGGGCCATAGAAAAATGCTAAAAAAAGGTGCAAGGGCATAAAAGAAAAAGTCCAAAACTGTTTTCAAAATCCTAAAACAACATGTGCGGATAAAATCATTATAGGTGCAACGTTACACTAATCACATATCAGAGTTCCAGCAAAACAGGTTATTCTCAAATAATCAGAGGCAGTTTTTTAAGGGCTTAGGAGGAAATACAGAAAATTATATACCTCCTGAAGCAGAGGAAACCTGCCAATTTTGGAATAACATCTAGGGGCAAGAAGTTTCCCACAACCACAGTTCTGAGTGGATTCATTTCATGAGATCAGAACTCCATCACCAGGAGGATCCACAACAGGACCATGTACACACAACAATGGAAGACGTAATTGCACAAGTATCAAAACTGCCAAACTAGAAAGCGGCTTGACCAGATGGAATTCAAGGCTACTGACTCAAGTGGTTTTGGTCAACACACAAATGAATTGCGTTGGAATTAGGCAATTGCCTACAGAGTGGTACAGTTCTGGAGTGAATTGTAAAGGGAAAGACAATATTGCTGATGAAAGATCGGTCCAAGGGCAATGAGGTTGACAATTATTGACCCATTGCTTATCTTAACCTCTTATGGAAAGTATTAACAGGCATCCTCACAAGGAAAGTTTATACATTCCTTGCAGCAAACAATCTACTTCAAGTAAAACAAAAGAGATGCTGAAAAGAATATAAAGGCAACAAGGACCACCTTGTGAAAGACAAAGTTGTCATCAGGAACTTCAAACAAAACCATAAAAACTTGTGCATGGCTTTGATAGATTTTAGAAAGGCTTACAACATGTTGCTGCATTTGTGGATTTTGGTAACACTCGACATGTGTGGAATAGCAAAGAACATGTGTGCACTGATTAAGGACAGCAAGCCTAGTGGAAAATACATCTTTTCTGTAACAACCAGCACTTAGCCAAGGTAACAATCAAAAAGAGGTATCTTCCAGAGAGACTCTTGTTCCCCTTTGTTATTTGTTATAACCTTGATCCCACTTTCTGTAGTCCTACACAAAGTCAATGCACACTATGAGCTGAGAAAGAATGGACCTTGTCTCAACCACCTTCTCTTCATGGATGATTTAAAACTGTTCGCAAAAACAGACCCTGAAATAGAGAGGCTGGTTGAGTGTACAGATGTGCAGCAAGGATATAGGAATGGAATTTAGTATTTTGAAGTGTGCAGTGATCACTTTGAAATGGCGGGGGGGGGGGGGGGGGGAGCATCTTGTAAGGGCATAGAATTGCCAAATGGAGAGACAATGGACGACCCAAATGATGATAGGTACAAGTACCTTGGGATCCTGGAGCTGGACAATATCTTGCACAGAGAAATGAAAGACAAGGTCATCACTGCATATTTGTAGCACCTCAAACTTCTCCTGAAATCAAAACTCAACTCAAGGAACCTTATCACTGCCATCAACACATGGGCTGTTGCTGTAGTCTGTTAGAGTACACCCGTCCTGAAATGGACATGAGCAGAGATTAACCAGCTTGATCACACTACTCAAAAGACGATGACAATGCATGGTGCCCTCCATGTTAAGGCAAATGTATATAGGCTCTACATGAAGAGGTGTAAAGGTGGATGTTGGCTGTTTAGTGTACGGGAGTGCATCGACAGTGAAAGAAGAAACATGGCAGAATATTTAGTAAATAGCAAACAAGACCTCTCTAAAAGGATTTTTGTCTTGCAAGTTACTTGGTGACCCTGCCAGTGCTGATGCTACACTTTAAACTGGTTGGCATTTAGAAGGGCATCTAGCTGTAAACACCATGCTAAAACTGACCTCACCTGTGCTTGTGAAATGTAAAAAGCATTCAGTCCACTCTGCTGAGTGGTTGCTGTTAGGAAGAGCATCCAGCCATAAAAAATCCCTGCCAAAACAGACACAGAAATCTGGTGCAGGCTCCTGCCTGGCTGGCCCCTGTCAAACCTTCCAACCCATGCATTTAAGGCATCAAAATGGCCTTTCCCCTGTTCTTTCCTCCTCCATTTAAGCTGTTCTTACCTAAGTTAACTCATTTCTACAGCTGAGTGAATAGGAGCAATGCAAAATAAAGTGTCTTGCTCAAGAACAACACACAGCCCAGTCCAGGAATCAAACTCACTAACTCATGATTGTGAGCCCAATGCTCTAACCAGTGAGCCATGCACCTTCACAGATACTTTTTAATCAGCTCTATAAACACCCTGTACCATCCACAAGAACTGGGTTGAACTGTATCCAAAATATTCAGACCAGTAATCCTTTCTGCTATAAGCACAAGGCTTGAAATCTTTAGGGGAGGAGGCTAACCAATTACATCAACTCCAGTACGCAACTGGTACTTACCTTATTGACACCAAAATGATGAAGGACAGAATTTGAACTCAGAATGTAAAACCGGAAGAAATGCTATGAAGTATTTTGTCCGGCATGCTAGTGATTCTGTGAGTTTTCTACCTTATATTCAGATCAATAATGATCAATACTTAGTAAAAATTGACAACCAATTGGCTTTATTATTGATTTAACAGTAGGAATATACCAAGTTTTGGTCAATAAATGACACTGAATTCTCCTTCAATAACCAATATTTCTTCATATTGGAATCAACTGAGATTATGGGACAGATTATAAGAGGACGGGAGGAGATTATCTTTCACAGAATGGATTAATAATAATGTATTTCTTTCATTCATTCATTTTCTTCATAGCATTCCTTCCTCTTTCTTTCTTTCTTTCTTTCTTTGCTTCTTTCTGAAATTCACTTTTTCCTTCCATGTTTCTTTCTTACCACTTTTCCTCACCTCCATCAACCTATAATATCATATATATATATATATATCATCATCGTCATCATCATCATCATCATCATCTTCCATATATTCTTTTATTTTTTTATCTGTTTCAGTCAGTTGATTGTGGCCATGCTGGAGCACTGCCTTGAAGGCTTTTAGTTGAATAAATTGACCCCAAGATATATTTTTTAAAGTCTAGTACTTATTCTATTGGTCTCTTTTGCTGAACCGCTACATTAAAGGGACATAAATACACCAACACTGATTGTCAAGCTGTAAGGGGACACAAACACAGGCACAAAGATACACATGCACACACACACACACACACACACGGTGAGCTTTTTTTAGTTTCCATCTACCAAATCCACTCACAAGGCTTTGGTCAGCCTGAGTAGAAGACACCTGCCCAAGGTGCAAAGGTGGGACTGAACCCAGAACCATGTGGGTGGGAAGCAAGTTTCTTACCACACATCCATGCCTGTACCTATATCTATATACATCTTTTTTCTTCCTTTTTCCCTTCCGCCTCTATATGTATTGATTTTTTTTTTTTTTACCAATATTAAGATTTCTGGTGTTGTTCAAAGACAAACCAGCCATTTATATTGTTAGTAGTATTTACTGGTTTGGTGGTGCTGACGGTTTTAGAAACAACCCTTTTGTGACAGTAGCTAACCCCAGCTGACCTCAGCTGGCCCACAGGTAACCTTTAACAATACATGTTGTGTGTAAAATATACTTTGTCTGAAAAAAATGGCCCAGTTTTGATAACATTGAACAAAACTAATGTCTGAGAGCATAAATAACATCCTAGAAGTTAGTACAAGTCGACTGATCATTCAAAAGATAGTTTATAAAAATAGTCCGTTTATTCCTGTCGGTTTTTCAACATGTTTATTGTTTTCGGTTGTTGGTTTTTGAGACCAAACCCACTCCACTCCACAGTTTTGTTTATAGCAATGGGTTCTCAACCAGGGTCCAGATGACCCTGGGGGTTCATGTAAGGGTTTTGTGGGTCCATGCAAGCAAAATAGTAAATTGGGGAGTCACAGTTGTATATTAAGGGCCCTTGAAAAAAATTTTGATTTAGATGTATGTATTGGTATGTATTACAAGAAACAGTTAGGTTTCTTTCCCCGACATTTTGCATAGTTCAACCTAAACAAGTCAATGTGTGAAAAACAAAATAGGAATTTTGAAAGAAGTTTCTATAAAACTAGTTTTTAAACATCGAATGGTTGTGGGGTTCCACCAGAATAAGATAGTAAACGAGTGGGTCCACAGGTGAAAAAATGTTTGAGAGTCATTAGTTGATAGTGTACAGAAGATTCACTCAGTTGAGCATTTCAGAGTTGTGTCCCTTGGTTGTCATTTTTACGTTTTAAAAATCGTTGGAAGGCATTTCTATGTCTGATAGTAATGACTTAGATAATCTTTTATCAATTATTTTTTTCCATCACTGGATTATGGCTACTGTGGGGCATCGCCTGAAAGTGTTTAGTCAAATAAATCGATCCCAGTACTTATTGTTTAATCTGATACTTCTCTGATATGTTATGCAAATGTAAAATAAATCAACATTGGTTGTCAAGTGGGGGGTGGGGACAAACAAACACAACGATGCACACACACACACACACACACACACACACACATATATACATATATACACATGATGGGCTCCAACACAGTTTGCATCTACCAAATTTACGCACAAAGCATTGGTCAACCAGGGGCCATAGCAGAAAACAAATGCTGTACAGTGGGACTGAACCTGAAACTGTGTGGTGGCAAAGCAAGCTCCTTAACCACACAACCATGCCTGTGTATCGTCTCAAATAAATTTCTTCAATTTGCAAGGTTCTATTAAATTTGTAATTTGTAAGTACAGACATAGTGCAGGCATAGTAGGAAGCTTGCTTTCCAACCACAATGGTTCCAGGTTCATTCCCACTGCATGGCACCAGGGGCAAGTGCCTTCTACTACAGCCTTGGGCCAACCAAAGCCTTGAGAATGGATATGGTAGACAGAAACTGAATGAAGCCCATCGTGTGTGTGTGTGTGTGTGTGTGTGTGTGTGTGTGTGTGATCATAGCTTGACAACTGGTGTTGGTGTGTTTACGTCCACCCAACTTAGTTGTAACTTGCCAATAAAGTAAATCTTAGGATTGATTTGTTCAGCAAATTACCCTTCAAGAAGAATGGTGCCCCAGCATAGCCACAGTCAAATAACTGAAATAAATAAAGGTAAAAGATAAAAGATAGTTGTATGGTTAGGATGCCTCCTGGATAGGATGCCAGTTTGCTGCAGGATTACTCATTTTTGCCAGTTTTGCTCAAGAACACCATGCATCACCCAGTCCAGGAATTGAAACCACAATCTTACAGTCTAACCACTAAGTCACATGCCTGCAATGTGTGTGTAAACTCAATGTGTTTTCATTAACACCAGCTGAGCAAAAAAAACGGTGACATTATTTACGTTGTCCAGTAAACGGATGTCTTGTAGTTCAGTAGACATATTAAGATGCGAAGAATGAGAAATATGTTAACTTGAAAACTAAGTGGAGGATGGTAACTGGAAGAGTAACCAGCTGAAGAAAATCTGGCACAGTAATTTTCGTCAAACTCATGCCACAATGAAAACAGATGGATGTATAACAATGACAACAACAATGATGATGACGACAATGATGATGATGATGATGACGATGACGATGACGACAGTGATGATGATGGTAGTGGTGTTGATGATGATGATGATGATAATGATGATGATGCAGAATGCTTTCCTCGGGTATTTTCTCTCATACATCACTGAATTCTCTCTTTGACTTCCTTTTCTTTTTCATCCTCATTCATATCCTCCTCTCTGCTAGAATTCCTTATATTGATCTCTCCGGTTATCCCTCTCTACACAGAACATCCCTGATTCCCCACCCCCGTCCTCTTACTCCTCCACCTCTTCCTCTTTTATCAGTCCTTCTATCCCCCCTCTTCTACCCACCACCACCTCTAACTCCCTCCCCCCTCTCTAATCCCTAACTTCTCCCTTTTCATTTTGATCTTCCCAACTTACACCTTCAAGGGCAATAACTCCTTCTCAGATCTACATACACCTCCGACAAACCCACCACCAACCCTATTTGAATACCTCAATTCCAGATCTGATTCTGCCACCTCAACCTCATCCCTACCATCACTACTGAAATAAGAGATCACCAAACCTAATTCCTTATCGGTGCAGGTATGGTTGTGTAGTAAGAAGCTTTCTTCCTATCCACATGTGTGACATCTTGGGCAAGTGTCTTCTACTATAGCCTCAGGCCAACAAAAGCCTTATGAGTGGATTTGGTCAATGGAAACTGAAAGAAGCCCATCGTATATATAAATATAAATATATATATATATATATATATATATATATATATATATATATATATATATATATATATATGTGTGTGTGTGTGCGTGTGTCATTGTGTTTGTCCCCATATCATCACTTAACAACCGATCTTGATGTGTTTATGCCCCCGTAACTTAGCGGTTCAGCAAAAGGGGTAGATAGAATAAGTATTAGACTTACAAAGAATAAGTTCTAGGGTCGATTTCTTCGACTAAAACCCGTTAAGGTGGTGCTCCAGCATGGCTGCAGTCAAATGACTGACACATGTAAAAGAATACACATATATGTCATAATGCATCCAAAACATCAGCCTGGTTGCATGCCAACCCTCTTTCAAGAGGCACCTTACCATTTAAACTGGTACTCCATCAGTTATGAGGACGAGGGTCCCAGGTGATCTGATCAATTGAACAACCTGCTCATGAAATTAACATGCAAGTGGCTGAGCACTCTGCAGACACATGGTCCCTTAACACAGTTCTCAGGGAGATTCAGCATGACAAAGAATGTGACAAGGCTGGCCCTTTGGATTACAGGTACTACTAATTTTTGCCAGCTGAATGGACTGGAACAATGGGAAATAAAGTGTCTTGCTCAAGGGCACAACGCATTGCTGGAAATTGAACCTTACAATCATGAGCCGAATACTCTAACCATTAAACCACACACCTTCACTTACCATTTAAACAAAAAAAAACAAACCAGGTGTTGTTGGGTAGTAAGCAGTTTGCTTCCCAACAACATGGCTCCAGGTTCAGTCCCACTGTGTAGCACCTTGGGCAAACATCTTCTACTATAGCCTCAGGGCAAGAAAGACCGTGTGAGTGGATTTGGTAGATGGAAACTGAAAGAAGCCCATCTTACGTGTGTGTGTGTGTGTGTGTGTGCCCCACCACCACTTGACAACTGGTGTTGGTGTGCTTATGTCTCTGCAGCTTAGTGGTTTGGTAGAAGAGAGTGATGTAATAAATACCAGGTTTTTTAAAAAAAAAGTACTGGGGTCGATTCATTTGACTAAACAAATTCTCCAAGGCAGTGCTCCAGCATGACCACAGTCTAGTGACTGAAACAAGTGAAAGATGACAGATAAAAGAATGTAGTTCTAGATACATTATGTTTGAATAAAAGATTGGATGGTCATAACAGGCATGTCTTTGGTTATTGATCTGTTGGATCAATACTGAATTGAGCCCATGAAGAAATTGCTGCATGGTCTCTAGATCTGCTAGACATAACAGCCACATTTTCAAATGACATTCCAGCATCAAAAAAAATAAGAAAGCACGCTTACATAATGTAGTCTTTGATAATTTGAAAGACAAGACAGTCATGGCTGAAATACCTTTTCATCAAGGTTGGCCTGTAGCTCCAACAACGATTTTCCAGAACCTCTGCTTCCAAAGCCTTTATGGAATGGAGAGAACCTGTGGAAGAAGTAGACCCAGGAAGACATGAGACAAGATGGTGAAATGTGATCTTTGGATGTTGAGTCTCACAGAGGTGATGACAAGTGACCGAGACTCCTGGTGAATTGCTGTGCTGGAGAAGACATCAAGCTAAATAAACCGTGGTTGTGGCCAGCACTGGTGACACATGAAAGGCACCTGTACCAGTGACTCATAAAAGGTACCTGTGCCAGTGATATGTAAAAGACACCCAGTATACTCTGTGGAGTGGTGGTGTTAGGAAGGGCACTCAGCCATAGAAACCAAACCAAAACAGACTGGAGTCTGTTGCAGTTCTCTGACTTACCAGCTTGAGTCAAACCGTCTATCCCATGCCAGCATGGAAAACGGACGTTAAATGATGATGATGGACTTCCTTATACCTTTAGGGTACGCTCTGGCACATCACTACCACCTTCTCTCTCTGATTGGGGTGATCATATATCTTCTCTTCAGCAAGACACTTGTTTCTGTCCCTCCATCATAGTTTAAACTCTTATCACCTGATACAAGGCCACCTTCCAATATTACTCCCCATCTCAATTGAGGAGTCTTTGTCTTGCAAACTACTTGGTGACCTCACCAGTGTTGGTGCCATGTAAGAAGCCCCCGGTACACTCTGTTAAATGGTTGGCGTTAGGAAGGGCATCCAGCCATAGAAACACCAGCTCATATCAAATTGCCCAACCTACACCAGTATGGAAAACGAAACTTAAAGCGATGATGGTGATATATATAATATAATACAATACAATATCATTAAAATACAATACAATAAGTGAAGGTGCATGGCTCAGTGGTTAGAGTGTCGGGCTCACAATCATGTGGTTGCAAGTTCGATTCTTGGACTAAGCTGTGTGTTGTGTTCTTGAGCAAGGCACTTAATTTCATGTTGTTCCAGTTCACACAGCCGTAGAAATGAGTTGCAGCGTTACTGGTGCCAAGCTGTATCGGCCTTTCTCTTGGATAACATCAATGGTGTGGAGAGGGGATGTTGGTATGCATGAGGACTGCTGGTCTGCCATAAAAAAAACAACAACCTTGTCTGAACTTGTGTCTCAGAAGGTAATTTTCTAGATGCAATCCCATGGTCATTCATGATCGAAGGGTTTTTTTTACAATATAATACAAAACAAAGAAAGACATTGCATTCTATCCGCCCGTATCTAATGCCTCTTTACTGTGACCCTTCTTTTTTGCTAGCCATCTGTGTGAATGTATATGTGTGTCTCCTTCTCAATTATACTTAAAAAAACTGTAATCAAAGGTTTTTTTTTTTTGTCGCGAGCATTATATCACTTTGTGTATCAGGGCAACAGTGTTAAATATGTCCTATACTTAACACGTTAAGATATGATTTGAGGGATATCTGGCTGCTACTTCAAACACATCGAATAACCAACCACGTAGCAATTCTCATCAATACAAAACTATTATTTCAGACGGAGTTATGTCCCTTGAATTTTCCTTGGTGAGGGAGAAATCTCTGATCTAAGGGAAATAACTCTTTTGTCCCAACTATCGCATAGCCATTCAGCTCAATCACTTTTGTAAAATTTGCTCAATTCATTAGCAATGATAATCATTTGTTTCAGTGAGGAGTTTTTTTCTTAACTCTTCCTTCTGCTTTACTTTGTTTTTCCTAAAATCTTTATCTAAAGAAAAAAATGTCATCAGGTTTTATTTGTTATTCGGAATCTGTAAGAAGGAAAAGGTAGAGAAGTGGGTGCAAAATTGGTAACTGGGGTAGAATGAGTAATTTCTGATTTCTTTTCTTCCTACCTATTTGAAATCATTACTTTGCAAATATTGCGCCTTAATTTTTTACAGTTGTATTATCTTTAGGAGTAAAGATTGGTCACAATAGTTGTTGTTGTTGATGAAGTTGAGGGAGTCCAAAATATATTCAGGTGTCAGGTACTTTTCCCTCAACTTTGACCTGCTTGTAATTGAGGCTGCTAATAAAACATCTGGATAATTTTTGGTGTCTAACAATCAATATTCTTTTCTCTGTTGGATTCCAAGTCAATTTTTCCCCCCACTAATGTCCAGTTTGATAATTTTCAATTCCCAAAACAATTTCCAAAACTGGGGCAAAATGAGTAATGATTAATTTTAATTTATCTTTAACTGCATAGTATGTAAATATATCATGAAGCAAGCTACTCAGGCAGATTGTGAAGAAGCTGTAGAGAATATTTTATGGTGGGTTTGTATATCTAGTTGAGTTCCGTTCATTTCGTATTATGTGCCATTTTGCCATGATCCTTTTTCATTTTTGTTGCATTTCTGATCCTTCTGACGTCTAAGAATGGATATTGACGGGAATGAGTTTTCTCTCAAATGTAATCCTGGAGAATCGAAGAGGCAAATTTGCCTTATCTTGTCTTATTCATTTTTACCCAGCTAAATTTGTCTTTTATATGCTCAAAGAGGATAGCAATAATTTTGTGAAATAGTGGTCACATTATGTTATAGTGTTTTTAATGCATCAAAGAGAAGGCCATTTCCTTAGTGATATAGTTTTTACTCATTCTGTCCCACCCCACTACATTAAGCAATATAAAATGTACATTATTTCAAAAAATAGAAAGAAGATAATTGGGCATCTCAATTCAATACTTTGTAAATTTGTTTATAAATCTATTAATTATACCGATAAAGGATGGTAAGCTGGAAGTATTATTGGCATGTCAGACAAAATGCTTAGCGCATTTCTTCTGGCTCTATGTTCAAATGTCGCCATGGTTGACTTTGCTTTTCATCTTTTCAGAATCAATAAAATAAGTTCCAGTTGAGTATTGTGATCAATGTAATTGACTTCTCCTTAAAATTGTTGGCCTTTTGCCAAGAATTTTAAAAAATTAATTACATAAAGAATTAATGCATTAAGAATTAATTATATCTATAAGGAACACAAGTATTCTGCAGTGGGGGCACACCTACAGACATGTGCCACTTATCCAACTATGTTTCCTCATAACTTTCAGAAAAATGGATATCAGGTCATCCCATAAGTTCTGTCCGAATTTTGAATAAAGAAAACAAGTGATCAAATGTTATATTTAAATGAAATTTAATCAACAATGTACTTTCCCTGATTATCTATGACTTCCTTCCATCTATTTACAAGCTTTTTAATCCCATCAATGTAAAACTCTTTTGGTTTCAAAGCGAAGAACTCTGAAGTGTCAGTTTCAACCTCCTCCTGGCTTGCGAAAGTTATGTCCCCAAAATGATTCTGTAAACAACGAAACAAATGGTAGTTTGAAGGAGCAAGGTCAGGAAAATAAGGTGGATGAGCAATTTTTTTCCCAGCCAAGCTCTTTGATCTTCTGTGATGTGATCTTTGCAGTGTGAGGTCGCGCATTGTCCTGATGAAACATCACACCTTTTCGATTCACTAAAGCGGGTCTTTTTTTCTTCAAAGCTTGGTTCAAACTCTCTAATTGCTGACAGTAGACTTGAGCATTGATTGTTGCATTAGGTGGTAACAATTCAAAGTGAATTACTCCTTTGCAATCCCACCAGATAAAGAGAAGAATCTTTTTCCATGATGTTCCCTTCTTGGTTGTGGTTGAGCTTTTTCCCTTTTACCAAGCCACTGTTCACGACGTTTAACATATCGATAGAAGATCCATTTTTCGTTACCAGTCACAAGTCTATCCAAAAAGGGTGAAATGAGTTTGCAAGAATGGAGAGAAGAGCAGATGTCAACTTGGGATTTGTGGCTGCTTTCAGACAATTCATGAGGCACCCATTTTCCAAATTTAGGAACCTTTCTAAGTTATTGAAGATGATGATGAACAGTTGTATGGTTTGAACTAAGCTTTATTGCTAATTCAACTGATAATGCAGGATTTTCTTCAAGTAATGCCTCAAGGAGCTTATCATCAACCTCAACTGGACGTCCTGTTCGATCTTCATCTTCAAGGCTGAAATCTCCACTTCTGAATTTTGCAAACCATCTTCTGCAAGTTCTTTCATTCAAGCATTCTTTCTCATAAACTGAGTGTATGTTTTGAGTCACTTTGGCTGCAGAGTTTCCTTTTTTGTACTCATAAAGCATTATGTGCCGCCTCAAATGCTCTTTGGATACTTCCATGTTAGAAAAGGTTTTAACCAAAGAAATTTTAATTCTATTATTCTGTAAAATAATATTTAATTAATTTAAATGTACACAAATGCATAAAAATAATTTTTAATTCCATTAGACATTCTAAAATACTATTAAATTTCATTCAATTTTAAAAAAGGTAAAATTGGACAGAACTTATGGGATGACCTGATATTTTTTAGTGAAGTTTTTTACATATTGCTTCAGATGGTGTAGATTCCAATTATGTTGGAATTTGTTGCAAAGAATTTCTCCTGAAGGGAGCAGTGAGGCGTTTTGGAAAATTCATAAAAGTTGGTAACCTCATAACTTTTAGAAAAATGGCTTAGAAAAATATTTTTGTAATTCTTTACATATACCATTCAGATGGTGCAGAATGTGATTATATTGGAATTTAATGTCAAAAAATTGGTGAATATGTACATATATAACATACTGACATCATATTTCTATAAAAAAGGAAACTTGAAATTTTGAGAAAATTGAGGTGTATCAGTATGTATGAGTGCACAACCATCAATTTTTTATTCATATTAAATTCGTATGTAATCGTAATCTACACACTCAGAAAGGTATTTGTAGAAAATTTCATTAAAAAATACCCATTTTTCTGTAAGTTATGAGGAAACAAAACCAATTCATGTTAATTTTCTGAAACTCCTTTCCTCCATCTCTGAAAAAACTTTTCAGAACCTTCAATACAATCAGGATCTGCGCCATCGAAAGGATATTTAAAAAAAAAAAAAATCATAAAAAATATTCTTTTTTTTTTTTAAAGTTATGAGGAAACAAAGTCTGGGGAGGGTTTCTTGCATTGGTATGCCACAGTAGGAGCCTGTTTGACTTTCTGAACATTGAAAATATTGTTTCAAAAATGTACTTGTCTATTAAGGCTGGAAATGCAATTATTTATGCAAACAAAGACATATTTATATACAAAATAGTACTTTTATATTTGTAAACGCATATTCATACATTCCTAATCAGTTTCTTCATGGGTTCAATTCAGTATTGATCCAACAGATCAATAACCAAAGACAAGCCAGCTATGACCACCCTATCATTTATTCAAACATAATGTATCTAGAACTACATTTTTTTATCTGTCATCTTTCACCAGCATTAGTGACCTTGACATCAGAATTATCATAAATGCCAGAAAGTCAATTCTGGCCCATGGCAATTCCTTCTGGTTGAAAAAAGAAGGTGACCCATTGTTCAATGTCTATATGGGGAACTTTGACGGGGTTGAAATCGCCAACCTTGGGTTATACATCTTGAGATGTACCCACCCACATAGGTTGGCCTTCTATAGGGACGATGGCCAGGCTATCTCAAGCCTTCAGGAAGGACTTGATAAAAATATTTAAGGAGTTCAGCCTGTCCATAATGGTTATCACCAACATGATACCAGTCGATCTCTTGGACATAACCTTAGATCTCAATACTGTAAAGTATGACACATATAGGAAGCCTAATGATGATACAGTATACTTCCACAAGAGCTCAAACCAACCTACCACTGTAATTAGAAATCTGGTTCCAGGAATTATTAGACAAATATCTAATCTCTTGGCCAATAGAGAGATCTTTAACAGGGCTGCTCCCACTACAACGATGCTTTGGCTAGGAGGAGGTTTACTGAGAAGCTCACACATGTGGACAACCCCCAAACACCCTCTCATCACCCCAAAAGAATTAGGAGAAGGAGAATTATATGGTATAACTCCCCCTTTCAACCTAGACGTTTCCACCAATGTAGCTAGGGGCTTCCTGTTGTTAATTAAGAAACACTTCCCTAGAAGTCATAAGTATTACAATCTCTTCAACCCCCATAATGTCGAGGTGAGCCACTCCTGTTTAGAAAACATCACATCTAACATCACCTGCATCAACAGATGTAAAAATGCACCCACACCACCCCAACACCAACTTGCAACTTCCGAAACCCCTCCATGTGCCCTCTAGAAGGATCTCGTCTCTCAAGGGCTGAAGTATATAGAGCCATCCTAACACTATCTGATGGCATTACTAGGCACTAAATGGGTATGACTGCTAATCACTTCAAGAGAAGATACTCCCAGCATATGCACTCATTTAGATCCAGGGATAGAGAGAACTCTACTTCCCTGTCTTATTTTTTCTGGAAACTCTGTGATCTCCGAGATGAAACACTCAGCATCAAGTGGACTATCATTGACAGAGCGCTACCATATTCAGTTGGTGCCCCCAACTGCCAGCTTTGTCTTTGCGGAAAACTGCATATCCTCCAACAACCTGCAGTATCCATCAACAAGAAATATGATTTATTGTATTGCTGTCACCAGAGGTATGCCCTTCTGGCAAATTTCAGGCCTCTGACTGCCGACAACTTGGATACACCACCTTAGCACCAGCTGCTACTTTGCACTGCCTGCACCGATGTCATTGCTACTAACCAACACCATGAGCAGGGCCGCCATTTACCAATCCCCAAAATTTACCAACCCCTAACACATATCAACCCTCAACACTTACTAATTCCCAACACTTAACTAATCCCCAACATTTGTTTTGCATGTGTATACTTGCACATGCATGTGTATGAATGCACATGTGCATGCATGTTCATGCACACACTGATATGCATGTGTACATGCATGTGAATATACATATGTACATATGAATGAATATGTATGTGTATGTATGGATGTATGTGTGTGCATGTGTGTATGCGTGAGTATGTGTGTGTGCATGTATGTGTGTGTGCATGCATGTGTGTGTGTTCTTCCAAGCATATGGTTGTGTGTGCAGACATGCATGTGTGCACCCATGTACAGATGTGCACACTCACATCAATATACACTTGCATGCAAAACTATATGAGTGCATCTACGCACCCACATATAGAACTATATACTTGTACATGCCACCCCTTCCTATTCCCCCCTCCTAACAACCCGGCCAACTACTAATCTATTTCCTGTCCTCTATGTGGCCAATTTCCTGTTCGCCATGCTGTATTTTCTACCTAACTCTTACCCATATACCAACATCAAACCATGACACCATATGACCTTCCTCACAAATCGCAGCCCACCTTACAGTAATAGCAATCAACTTCTGTCATTCAAATTCAAAATGGCTGATGACTAACATCACGCTTGAAACTCAAAAGTACCAACGAATTTGAATCAAACTGTTTTGGTCCATACAAAATAAATAAATATATATATATATAAAAAAATATATATATATATAAAAAAATATATATATATATAAACATTATCAACCATATATATGTATATATAAACATTCTCAACCATATATACTTAATGCATACTCTTTATGTATCTTCCTATAGGTTATGATATGGCACCTCCTAGTAAATACATGAATCATATATGTTAAGTAAATGTGGTTGATCATGTTTCTATTTTATATTTGAAAATATATGGACATATTTCATTTTTGTATTTGCTTTGCAAGATTCTTTATGTGAATTCGGGTGTTGAAGCATATTTTATTGTGTCTGGGGGGGGGGGAGTCATTTTCTTTTAGTGCCTTATTACTTAACACATTCACCAGTTTGGTCTCCACTCATTTATTTATTTATCTTTTTTAAAATTTTTGTTGTGTCTTGCAACCTTTTCTATAGTCATCGAAACGACTATTGAAAAGGAAATGTTGAAAAGGTTGAAACAACTATTGAAAACGTTGTAAGATGCAATGAAAATTTTAGAAAAAATAAATAAGTAAATGAGTGGAAATCAAATCAGTGAGTGTGTTAAGTAATAAGGCATTAAAAGAGAATGACTCTCTTCAGACAATAAAATATGTATATATTATTTGATTAAAACCGAAAATATGTTCACACACTGTTACTCAGTGTTTCATGTGATCATGTATTAGATAGTTGTGATAATAGAGAATAATAAAATTACGGAATAATTTAATTATTCTGTATAAGCACAGGAGTGGCGGTGTGGTAAGAAGCTTGCTTCTCAACCACATGGTTCTGGGTTCAGTCCTACTCTGTGGCACCTTGCCAAGTGTCTTCTACAATAGCCTCAAGCAACCAAAGCCTTGAGTGGATTTAGTAGACGGAAACTGAAAAAAGCCCATCAGATATGTGTGTGTGTGTGTAGTGTGTGTAGTGTGTGTGTCTGTGTTTGTCCCCCACCCCTTACCACTTGACAACTGGTGTGTTTACATCTCCATGATTTAATGGTTTGGCAAAAGACACCAATGGAATAAAAACCAGGCTTAAAACTTAAGTACTGGAGTCGATTCATTTGACTAAAAATTCAAGGCAGTGCCCCAGCATGGCCACAGTTTAATGACTGAAACAGATAAAAGATAAAAGATCTCACATCTGTCTGATAAATGGTCATGTGAAACTCTGAATAAGAATTTGTGAAAATATGTTTAGCTTTAATAAAATAGTATACTCTGCCTTTGGTATTCCAGTACTATTTTCTCCCCCTTGTTTTGCACTTATGTGCTTACTTGTGTATATAAGAAGCTTTGTTCCCAACAATGTGACCTCAGTTTCAGTACCACTGCATGGTACTGATCAAGTGTTTTTTTACTATAGCCTCAGTCTAACAAAAGCTTTGTGAGTGGATTTGGTAGATGGAAACTGAAAGAAGCCTGTCACATATACTTATGTGTGTGTCCTTGTCTTGACAGCATGTGATGGTTGTAAATGAGCATCGCCGTCATACAAGTGTTGTTGTTTGTTTCCAGTCCTCCATGAAAAAAACTATCTGGCCATGGGGAAATATCACCTTGCTTAGAATCGGATGAAGGTTGGTAGCAGGAAGGACATCCAGCTGTAGAAAATCTGCCTTAACAAATTCTGTCCAATCCATGCAAGCATATAGAAAAGTGGATATTAAAACATCCACCACTTGACCACCATCACCTTACCACCACCACAGCCACTTCCACCACCATCACAGCCACTTCCATCACCACAGCCACTTCCACCACCAACACCACCACTACCACCACACACACACACACAACTGCCATCTGCTGCCACCAGCACCAATGCCACCCAACAGCACCACCATCATCATGGTATCTAACTATTAGTAAAGGCCCTATCAACATTACTGGAAATCTGGCAAAACCTATTCCAAAGGCCCAGTGTTTGGTTATGTGATATGATAGTAATAATTCTATTGTCATATTGGGTTAAATGTTTTGTGAGAGCAGGAAGGGATTGGAGGGTGCCAGTATTATCAATTTAGTTGTTCACTCATATTATTGAGCTAGATTTTAAGGACCACTGTATGATGGTGGGAAAGGAACTTAAACGTAAAAGGGCAGGTTTTTCATATATCAGTCAATGATGCAGTTGGACACATCATCATTAGTGATGCTTCTTGGGGGTGGGGGTCATTAGATGTTTCAGGTCTTTCAAAATTTGGACATCTTCACCAATGATCCATCCAGAGTTTGATGAGGCCCAGCTCATGTCCAGTTAGCACTACTCCTGATAGCACTGCTACCGGTAGCACACTGTCCCTGGTAGTTCACATCTCCTGATCTACTGCTGCCTTGAGGCTACCTCTGCTGCCTCCATTGCCAACCTGATGACCAAATATGAAACTAGACTCTTTCAAAGTACCTCAGCCCATTTAGCTGTTCTGATATTACATAACAGCAAAGTAACTCAAGCTCAAAATAGATATTGCAGAGTGATACCTACCAAGTACAAGAAACAGTACCATTGGACACTAAACATGTTACATAGATTGCTTTGAAAGATAAAAGAGAATAAAACCATATCAAAGTAATGCACATAGCTACAGTGCACAGACATGCATTGAGGTGTGCAGTCAAATCATGCAATAACCATAAGACTGGTGGAAAACAACAATAGATGTTCTATCTAATTGTAGTTGCAAGGCTAAACTTTAAAGGGTCTAGGTATAATCAATATATTGAGTCTAACATTCAAGTGGTACTGATTTTATTGACTCATTTTGAGAGAAGTTTGAAAAACAATGCTGACCTTGGAGCAATTTGAATCGTGAAAATAATAATATTGAAAAAGAAAATAATAATAATTTCTTTTATTGATATGAAATATAAAATGTATCATCATCATCATCATCATCGTTTAACATCCGCTTTCCATGCTAGCATGGGTTGGACGATTTGACTGAGGACTGGCAAGCCAGAAGGCTGCACCAGGCTCCAATCTGATTTGGCAGAGTTTCTACAGCTGGATGCCCTTCCTAATGCCAACCACTCAGAGAGTGTAGTGGGTGCTTTTACGTGCCACCAGCACAAGGGCCAGTCACATGGTACTGGCAACAGCCACGCTCAAAAAGGTGTTTTTTACATGCCACCTGCATGGGAGCCTGTCCTGCGGCACTGGCAACTGATATTATTATTATTATTATTATTATTATTATTATTATTATTATTATTATTATTATTAAGATAGTGAGCTGACAGAATTGTTACCACACTAGGCAAAATGCTTAGCAACATTTTTATCAGTTTTCAAATGCTTTGGGATCAACTTTGCCTTTCATCCTTTCAGGGTCAATAAAATAAGTACCAGCAAGTACCAGAGGTGAGGTAATTGGCTTACCTTCTGTAATTTGGTGGCAAAATTACTGTGCCAATAATTGAAATCATCATCATCATCATCATCATCATTTGAGAGAGCAATGCATGCTATTGCTCTCTCACTGGGGTACAAACATACAAAGCCCAATAAACCTATCATGACTACCTGTCTGATAAGGGTACACCAGGCACATGCATCACACCCATATGTGTGCAAGACATGATGATCTCATATCAAGATAAACAGCGTATGATCTTGCAGGTGGGGCCCAGTTAGAATTATCATCAGGTCAAGTAGCCCATCCCACTCAAAAGATGTAAATTATTCAAATCCCCAAAGAGTTCCTCTCAACACACAGTTATGATGCTCCCTCACTACTTCTGCACGTGATCAGAGATACGAATATCATCCCCCATGAGGGGACATGCTCAACTGGTTAGGGTCAAACAACTGACAAGCAAATCTGTGGTATTGAGCAGAATATTTGCTGTAGCCCATCTTTTATACTAAGACAAAACAATAACATGATAACACTTCCAATCAGTTAAGATCAGAAGCCATGAGAGCCACTGCCTGGTACTGCATCAGGGCATTTATTATTATCATCATCATCATCATTATTATTAATAATTATAATCCTTTCTACTATAAGCATAAGACCTGAAATTTTATGGTGGGAATAGGCAAGTTGATTACATTGACCCCAGTGCTTGACTGGTGCTTATTTCATCAACCCTGAAACGGTAAAAGGCAAAGTCAACCTCAGAGGCATTTGAACTTGGAACATAATGATGGATGCTGTTAAGCATTTTGTACAGCATGCTAACAATCCAACCAGTTCACTGCCTTAATAATAACAATGATGGACTCTCTTGTTGAAGATGGCATATGAGCGTTCATCTTTTGCCTAACGACCTGCACAAATGATTTGTTTACAATAATCAAATGTATGCGCCATCCATTAGCTCACTCTCTCTATCAATCAACGTTGTCTGCTGGTGTACCTTCATCAGATGGGTAGTCATGATGGGTATAATGGACTTTGTATATTTGTACCCCAGTGTTATTTTGATGACATGCATAGCTGCTCTCTCATCCAATATTAATAATAATCCTTTCTACTTTAGGTACAAGGCCAGAAACTTTGGTGGATGGGAGCTACTCAATTATATCGACCCCAGTGCATACCTGGTACTTATTTTATTGACCCCAAAATGATGAAAGGCAAAGTCAACTTTGGCATAATTTGAACTCAGAACACAAAGATAGACGAAATGATGCTAAGCATTTTGCCCAGCATGCTAATAACAGCTATAGCTGCATGGTTAAGAAACTCACTTTTTAAATATGTATTTTGGGTTCACTCCTTGTATGCAGCACCTTGGGCAAGTGTCTTCTACTAGCCCTGAACTGATCAATGCCTTATAAGGGAATTTGATAGGTAGAAACTGTGTGGAAGCCTATCATGTGTGTGTGTGTGGTATTTGTATGTGTTTTCCCTCATCACTGCTTGACAACTGGTGTTGGTTTGTTTATGTCCCCATAACTTAGTGGTTCAACAAAATAACATACAAGGATCAATTTGTTCCATGAAAAAACCTTCACAGTGGGGCCCTTGCATCGTCACAGTCCAGTGATTGAAACAAGTAAAAAATAATAATAATAGTCTTATTTCAATCTGTATCAAACACACAAACACACACACAAGCACATTGTCTGTATTTAACTCCTCTCAACAATAATCTGACTATCTGTCTGTCTTTCTCTCTCTCTCTCCCCCTCTCTCTCTCTCGCTCAATTTATCTAACTATCTATCTGTTTGGTTATTTGTCAGTCTGTATGTATGTATGTGTTGATCTATCAGTCTATCTATATGTCTGTCTATCCTTCAATCTATCTATCCATCACCTATCCATCTATCTATCTATCTCTATTTCTCTCTCTCTCTCTCTATTTCCTTCTCTCTCTCTTTCTCTCTCTCTCTCTCTCTCTCTCTCTCTCTATCTATCTATCTATTTATCTATCTGTCTATCTAATTATCTATCTGCCTATCTATCTATCTACTTACCTCTCATTGACAAGCTACTGTATCTCTCTGCTTCTATTGATCATTGATTTAGCAGTGATCAGTTCAATAATTGTATGAAACCTTTCAAGACATGTTAACCATGACATCAGATGAGCAAAACTCTTTGATCATACTTATTGTATATAACTTATCGGTTTGCGACACATCAATATATTTATATACCATTGAAACCTCCCAGTCACGATTATACTGGTGGGGAAGGCATGGTTGAATCATCAGGTGTGTATGTCTGTGTCAGTGTGTCTATATAAACACACACACACACACACACACACACACGACACACACACACACACACACACACACACACACACACACACACACACACACACACAACACACACGACACACACACACACACACACCACACACATACATACATATTAATATCTCTTCTCCATTTTTAACAAATTTGTTGAGTTCTATGGGATACCTTTCCATAAATTCTCATAGCACACCATTTACATGTATTATTTTCATATATGCAAACTTATGCCAGTAAGGTACCAGCAAAATATGAAGAATCTTTATTAGAAATCGCTTTTTTTGGAACCCTCCAAATTAAAGAATGAAATATAATTCAACCATTTTACACACACACACACACACACACACACACACACACACACAGGTAGATATATATAGGTGCAGGCACCTTGTGGTAGATGTCTTCTACTATAGCCTTGGGCCGGCCAAAGCCTTGTGAGTGGATTTGGTAGATGGAAATTGAAAGAAGCCCATCATGTGTGTGTCTGTCTGTGTTTGTTCCCCACCAATGCCTGACAACTGGTGTCAGTATGTTTATGTCCCTGTAATTTAGCAGTTTTGCAAAAGAGACCAATAAAATAAGTCTATCTATGTGTAGATAGATAAATAGAGGGAGGGAGAGATAGATAGATAGATAGATAGATCTGTGTTTGTCCCCACCACTGCTTAACAACCAGTGTTGGTGTGTTTACATCCCTGTAACCTAGCAGTTCGGCAAAAGAAAACTGATGGAGTAAATATCAGGCTTTTACAAAAAACAATAAGTGCTGGGGTCAATTTGTTCAACTAAAATTCTTCAAGGTGGTGCCCCAGCATGGTCGCAGTCATTAAAAATATGTTTCATGTATGGATGTGTCTTTATATTTGTATTTGCCCTCTCATCCACCCACCACTTAATATTCAGTGTTAGTTTGTTTGCAACCCTGTAACCTAATGGTACAGTGAAAGAGATGGATAGAATAAGTACAAGACTTACAAGAAAAAAAGTCCTGGGGTCTCTTTCTTTGACTAAACCCTTCTAAGTGGTGCCCCAACATAGCTGCAGACAATGACTGTAACAAATAAAACACACACACACACACGTGCACAGTTTATTAAGCCATTTTCAATTGACAAAATAATGAAATTGACAAACTTAAATATCTAAAGAAGTTATTCAACATCACAAAAACAAAAAAGTTAGAAAAGCCAGGGAGACTGGAGGGGGGGGGGGGTCAAGTGGTGAATTGAAAAAAATTGCAATTCTTTTATTCTTTAACTTGTTTCCGTCATTTCACTGTGGTTATGCTGGGACATGTGTTCCCATACTGGGTAAGTGTTCCCATACAAGGAATCGAACCAAAAACACTTGGGTGAAAACCATTGGAAAATGGTTTTGAATATATGTAATCTCTGTATTTTAAATATGCAGTAATTTCTCTTTTTATTTATATTTTTGGGTGATACAGTCTTCACTATGGAAAGACTTAGCATTTACAGTGATCAATCTCTCTGAGTGATAAGAACAAAGTCTAGCTGGTTGATGTGTCTACCTGATTGGTACATGACCAGGTTGGTTTCTTGAAATTTGTATTGCAAATTGTTAGGTAAGTTGTATTATAGAATTCCATAAGCTCTGATCCCTCCTCATTCCTCATACCAAACCCATAACCTTCTATACAAACCAGAGAAGCAAACTATGGTATTATTTGACATGTCCATTAAAATCATCAGCTATGATGTGGTTACTGTCATTTGTTATCAAGGGACTCAGCAAGAGGGCTTCATAAAAGTGGTCCTTTTGTTCATCTACTAGGCTTTATTGTAGAGCATATGCAACAGTGCTGTGATAAGAACATGTATCATGGAGGTCAAGGACATAGCAGCATTTTGTAATGACAAAGTCAAACATGTGCAAGTCTTTAAAGCACAGGTACATCAAGGTTGGATAATGTCCTTTAGGGTGCTGGAAAAGTGTGTAGGTGACGGACAGGTTGGATTCAGTGCAGAATGAAAGAAGATGTAATTCATTTGAATTGATTCTTCCAAATTCAAGAGAACAAATGAAACCAGGCCAAGTTCCATTATCATTCCTAACCCAAGCATTAAAATCGCCCATAATCACAAGCTGGTCACTAAACTGGACTGAACTTAATTGCTCATAGAAAATATCCTTTTCTTCCTCAGAACTCAACATTGTGGAAGCATAACAGCTAACGAAGGTGGCCAATTTGTTTTCACATAAGTTGAGGGTGTCATAATTCGATCAAGGATTCCTACAAGCAAAGAAGAAAGAGTGTTTGCTAGATTTGATTTGATAGCAAACCCAACCCCTGAATGATGAGGAGCATCAGCACTCTTGTGAAGGCAAAAAAAGGTGTATCCACCACCTATATATATTTGAATTGTGAGGATTCGGCTGTACATGTTTCACTAAGAGCACAAATGTCTATGTTGTTTTTTGTAGCACAAGAGCAATCTGAGCAGTTTTCCTGACTATTAGCTACCTTGGAGTGTCTGCACATTTCAAGATCCAAAATTCAAGACTGTGTTCAACTGTATTCTGGATACCTAGACAGTTGCAGCAAACTGTCAAGGCCTAAAAAAAGAACAAGCAGTGTTTAGGGTTCCTTTTTATCATCCTCTCCTCAACTTGAGGAAAGCAATGCTATATCTAAAAAAGACCTGCTTTATCATCATTGGAGGACATAAACTGCACCATTACCCAAGCATCTGATGCAAGAACAGCCATCACCAAATAATAGCTGACTGTGTAGAGCTCCAGTTAGAAACTTCCAGTGATATCCTTCACTTGTGCTCATCACTTTTACTCTCTTGCCAGTGGACTTATGAAAATGGTGGAATAGCAAAAGCATAGGCAATAAAAACTAAGCTAATAGACTACCCGTACAAAGACATGTTTCAAGTAGTGTGGATGTGTTAATACGGTGCAAATGTTTGCCATGAAAACTATGAACAACACACCTCTGAGGATTTGAGTTCAGAGTTGATCCATCTCCCAGGTTGGTTATCTATACAAGACTAAGAGTCCAGTCTACCCTATGAGACCACAGTAAACTGATAGTAACAACCCAATTAAGGGGACCATCAAGTCATCATGATCTTAGTTTTATATCAGAGTTTTCCTTCTCTTAGATGAGTTGCCTTCACCACAGCTACAAAGCCCCATCTGCCCCTACACCATACAGCAACATGCACCCACACACACACATGGGTTGCCCTGCCACAGCTAAGGAGTCCCATCTACTCTACATATATACATATAAATACATACATAGCAGATGTAAAAGATATAAAATTTTAAAATATAAATAAAATAAGATAGGGTAAGGGTAAAACCCCCTTCAGTCATGAAAGACCATGAGATTGCACCTAGAAAGTTACCCTCTGAGGCACAAGTCTGGGCAAGGTGAGGTGTTTTGTAGAAAACCAGCAGTTGCCCATGGATAATTGCCTTCTCTCCCCATGCCACCAATGTTACCCAAGGAAAAGGCAAAGGCCGATACAACTTGGCACCAGTGACATCGCAACTCATTTCTACAGCTGAATGAACTGGAACAACATCAAATAAAGTGTCTTGCTCAAGAACACAACACACAGCCCGATCCAGGAATTGAACTCACAACCTCATGATTGTAATTCCGACGTTCTAACCACTGGGCCATGCGCCTCATATATATAAAAAAATTAAAATATATAAAAAACAATATATGCATATGCACACACATTTGTTGGTCACTCTTGAGTGCTACTGGTAATGTGTAACCCAGTATAAGTTGTTGCATGGTCAAGTCACAGGTAATTAAACTGGCAATCCCACTAAGCTTGCTTGATGAGGAGGGTGATTGTTGGACAACCTGTTGGACACAAAAAATAAAACCCGTCAAAGGGCAGAGGAATTCATTCATATGTGTGTGTGTGTGTGTGTATCATCATCATCATCATAACCGCCATTGTTTAATGTCCACTTTCCGTGCTGGCATGAGTTGGACGGTTTGACTGAGGACTGGCAAGCCAGGAGATAGGCGCAGGCATGATTGTGTGGTAAGAAGCTTGCTTCCCAACCACATGATTCTGGGTTCAGTCCACTGCATGACACCTTGGGCAAATGTCTTCTGCTATAGCCTTGGACTGACCAAAGTCTTGTCAGTAGATTTGGTAGATATGTAAGTATATCTATGTGCATGTGTCTTTATGTTGGTGTGTTTATGTCCCCATAACTTAGCAGTTTAGTAAAAAGTGACTGATAGAATAAGTACCAGTTTTAACAAAAATCAAGTTCTGGGATTGATTCATTCGAGTGAAAATTCTTCAAGGTGGTGCTCCAGCAGAGCCACAGTCTAATGATTACACGATTAACCAAAAGTTTAATTTATTGTTTTTTTTTGCTCGACTACCACTTATGTTCTTAGAGTTTTTAAGGTGGTTTTAGCGCCATTTGGCATCCATTTTCAGTGCATAGTGAGGCGTTTTGCCAATCCCTTGTTTTAATTAATACACACACACGTACACACACACACACACACACACATACACACGTACACACACACACGTACACACACACACACACACACACACACACACACACGTACACACACATATATATACACATATACACATGCATACATACATACACACACATGCATACACACACCTGTTCACACACATCTATGTATACATAGACATCTCTGTACATACATACATATATACATACACACACACACACACTCTGAAATAACTTCTTGTAGTTATATCAACCACTCAGTGGTAATTTTGTTTGACCATTTGTCCAGTAAGACCAATCCTAATCCTTGTTGTTTACTCAGACACCTCAGTAAAGAAATCAATATAGAAACAAACGGATAAAGGGAAGAAGGTGGACACAAATATGGAATAAGGTCATAGTGATGTAATCAATATCATATAATCGATTGGTTATTGATTAAAAGATAAAAAAATTTATAACAAAGATAAAAAAATATTTTTCTTTTATGTCATCTACAATGTATACACATGTATACACACATATGCACAGAAATATTTTTTTCTCGTATATGTAGGCCGTTGTCGACACAGATATATACGTGTATAATACATATACACACACACACACATATATAAACACACACACACACACACTCAAATAGCAACATATACACACACACACACACTCACATAGCAACATATGCACACACACTCACATAGCAACACACGCACACACAAAATATATGTTCACACATGCATAAACTGCAATATAGACATGCACTCATACACATATTCACTCATTCATACATATATGGTCATGCACAGACACACATACACTTTCTCTCAAACAAGCACACATACACACACTAATACACACATGCTAATACACTGATGCACACTAAGAGATACTCACACATTCAAACTAATACACATACACTAGTGCACATATACATGCTAAAACACTAAGACATGCTAATATAGACCCTCAAACATATACACATTAATACAGCCCCCTCCCTTCCCCCATGTATATCAGTAATACATTATATTGCACCTTTATTCTTTTGAATAAATTGTGCTTTTTACCTTTCTGTTTGATGATGGAGTTACTGGTGGCCAAGTGGATACGGTAGCAACTTATCTCTATATTTTTATAGCTTAAAGGAGGAAGGGCAGTACCTATGACCTTTGTTCAGAACTTCCATCATTGTTGTCCAGTTGGGAGCAAGTTATGAAACAAGACATCCCACCCAAATAGTTTTGTCTCAGTTTGGATAGTGAAGTGGATGGTTTCATTGTCAAAGTGGATGTTGTTGCTGTATTGGTTTAAGAGAAAGCTGGCTGCATACATTACAACAAAAACAAACCCACAAACGTTTAGCTACAGATTTCATTAAGGGAAGGCTAAGCTTGTATACATACATAAATTATTAAATCCTCGCTGGTAACAAATCTAGGATGTAGGGATTGACTTAACTATGTTTGCTTGGCCATTTGTTATCTGGAATTTGAGAGACAGAGATATGGGTCCACTGTAACTTTTTATGGTTCTTTTCTTTGTTTAATGAAAGCAGATATCTGTTTTGCTTGAAATGCCAACAGTGCTCTGCTGTGACTTAGGCACCAGGACTGCTTAATGAGTGCAAAAAGGGTTCTATTCTTATGAGCCTTCAAGATGATTGGTTAAATTTTAGGTTGTTTCCATGAAAAGAATGTAGTTCATTCATAACAGTGAACAAGTAATTTTGCATTTGGGGTTCAAATCTCTATTGCTTCCAATAGAACAGATTCCACTAAAAGGTTGAAGACCAGGTGGTGGGCTTAAAAACTCGGGACAGATTAAATTTACCATCAAAGAATAGGAACAGTCCCATTGACAAGCTTCCATGCAGTTTCCATTTACCAAATTTCTTTCACAAGGCTTTAGATGACCCAACATTTGTCTGAGATGCCCCACAATGGGATTGAACCTAAAACCACATAGCAGTGAAGAAAAATTTTTAGTCACACAGCCATGCTTGCACCTCTGGTCAACTCAAGGTAATGGCAAAAGACACCTGTCCAATATATTTCATACCAGGATTGAAACTGAAACAACATGGTTCTAAAATAAATGTTCTTAACCATAAAGTTGTGCTTCTACCTCTTTGGTCGACCTAATATTATGGTAGAAAACATTTGGTAAAAGAAGTGTGCCATAGTATTGAACCTGAAACCATGCAATTTTGCAGAGAACTTCTCAAATTGCACCTTTCAGTTTACTGATGATTGTCAGTTCATGTCTCACCTTAACTTTGAACTGTCTGAGAGTGATGGACTTAGCCTTCACTGGTTCATTCCACTTATGTGTTAGCAAGACAACATGTGAACAAAATATGTGAAAATGAAGACCTAAGGTGCAGGCATGGCTGTGTGGTAAGAAACTTGCTTTCCAACCACATGGTTCAGGATTCAGTCCCACTGCATGGTACCTTGGACATGTGTCTTTTACTACAGACATACAAGTGGATACGGTAGATGGAAATTGAAAGAAGCCCATTGTATATATGTGTGTGTGTCTTCATGTTGGTGTTTGTCCCCCACCACAGCATCACAACCGATGCTGATGTGTTTACATCCTTGTAACTTAGCGGTTCAGCAAAAGAGACCAATAGAATAAATACCAAGCTTTAAGAAAATAAATACTGGGGCAATACATTCAACTAAAAGTTCTTCAGGGCAGTGCCTCAGCATGACCACAGTCTAATGGCTAAAACAAGAAAAAGATAAAAGATGGAGAGGAGCATCTCACACTTCATTTCACTGTCAGATTTACCATAACACAAATGGTAAATTATTGCAGTTCAACTGTTTTCCTCTGTCGAGTGGTATCTTACCTGAAATATAAGGAATTACAGGTCAAGGCACATGACTCAGTTAGAGCAGTGGGTTCGCAATCATAAGGTAGTGAGTTCAATTCCCAGACTGGGCTGTGTGTTGTGTTCTTGAGCAAGATACTTTACTTCAGTGGTGCCAAACTGTATCAGGGCCAAGTTGTTTCCCTTGGATAACATTGGTGCAGTGGAGAGGGGAAGCCGGTATGCATGGGTGACTACTGATCTCCCATAAACAACCTTGCTCAGACTTGTGCCTCAGAGGGAAACTTTCTAGGTGCAATCCCATGGTCATTCATGACTGAAGGGTATCTTTACCCTTTACTCTTAAGGAATTAGAAAGTTATATTTTCTTTTGCATTATGAGAAGCTTTCCATCAAGCTCTATTTTCTTATACTATAATGCTTCAAGCAAACAACAACACTATTCCAATAAGAAAATGTAGGAAATTTGCTTTTATTTCCATTGCTGGGTCTTAACCTAAGGGAAGACCTGAAATAAAACTGAAATTTTAATTCATTATTCCACAATCAGCACTTATGATGTAATGTTTTGCTAGTTCGACAATGGAAGGGCTGAGAGGGGCATCACTGTTGGGCTGTGATTAGGCTTTGCTCTGGGCCTGAGAAAGTGATACATTTCTGTTTTCCACAAAGGGGAGTTGAAGTAAATGGTTGATTGATGCAATTGATACTCTGCACATACAATACCTTCATTGGTTGTGACAAATGACATTTGTCATTTGCAGTATCTTCCTCATAATAAAGCATTAATAAAGAGAAAAGAAAAAAAGAAAAAAGAAAGCAGAACTGTTTTTAACATACAAGGCCTCATTTCATTAAAAAGTAGTCTCTGAAGGAAAATTAATAGGTGTTGTTCTATTAGAACCAACTGTACTGCAGTAGTTACCATGAGAAACAACCACATTTAAACGAGGATAAATATAATCTCTTGGTATTAATGTTGCTAATATATGTTTTTAACAAGCTAACTGGCTAATCGTAATACCAACACCTGTTCTGGCACTGTTAGTCTATATATTGCTGGCAGGGAGATGAATCTAACTGCTGTCTCTAACAGTCAGGTGTCCATCAAACTAAGGCCAAAATCATGTGAACTGGTGGTCTTGGCGCTGGAGATGGTAGGGTTTTATCTCCCTGCTAGCGATATAAACAAGAATGCCTTTTACACCAAAAGTCAATATGAGAGTTTTTCTCATTGTATCTACTGCAGTATATTTTGTTCTAAGAGAACATCCACATTTAAGTGGCGATAAATATTACTTCTCTGTATTAATACTGCTTCTGTTGCTGATATATAGTTATTCACAATTGTATGTTTTGTTTATTAAGACCAATATGTTCTGATTTCAGAGCAGGTTGCACAACCACGTAGAAGCTCCACTGTACATTCACAAGAAACATTCTGCACAAGACATGTAACACAACTTCCACAGCACATATTCAATACCATCACCATACTTTACACACTCACTGCATCTTATATTATAACACAACCTACACAACATGTACTCTAAACAATCACACCATTAAGACTATAATGCAACCCACGCGACACACACACATAATCTATACATCCCATTTATCAGCAATATTCTCCAGCACATTTTTATCTATTCAGATAACCAAGTAGATAGGAAAGATACATTAATCTATTCATATCTGCTTTTTGATAATATCTCATAAAAACTTTCATCTACAGGATAAAATCTTAGGTTATCTGAAACTGGTCAGCTAACACATACCACTCTCTCTCTCTCTCTCTCTCTCTCTCTCTCTCTCTCTCTCTCTCTCTCTCTCTCTCTCTCTCACACACACACTCACACACACACACACACACACACACACACACACACACATGCACACACAGAGAGAAAGATAGAGAGAGACAGACAGACAGAGAGATAGAGAGAGAGAAACAAAGAGAGAAAGAGAGAGGTATCATATATATTCTTTCTGCTGTAAGCATGAAGCATGAAATTTTTGAGGAGAGAGTTCAGTCAATTACATCAACCCCAGTGCTTAACTGGTACTTATTTTATTGATCCTGAAAGGATGAAAGGCAAAGTCTACCTTGGTAGAGATGGATGAAAGGCTGCTAAGCACTGCCCAATGTGCTAATGATTCTGCCAGCTTGCTGCTTTCTTAGTTATTATATATATATATATATATATATGCATATAGAGATAGTGATGGAAATAAACACACTTAGGCTTGATATATAAAATATACATACATACAAATACACATGTAAATATCCATAGGGATATATATATATAGAGAGAGAGAGAGGGAAAAAAAACTGAAAATATTCAGAAGATGTATAAGCATATAGATATTTATATATTTACAGAACAGATTTACATAGAATTCAAAAAATACAGAAAGCTAAGGGGAACAGGCATGGTATTTCAATTCTGACAGCTGTTTCTGTGGGCTCAGAATTATGTAATGTTGGCAGATAGAATGTACAGCCAGTAGTGGATGCATATAAACATTACTGTAAAGCCAACTTCTGTCTTCAGGGTGGAAAGATTGGCAACCAGCTAGGTTGGTAAGTTGATTACATTGACCCCTGTACTTGATTGCTTCTTATTTTTGTGGTGTGATGGAGGAAAAAGACAACAAGAAGCAAAAGGACAGAATGAAACATTGGACTTTACCTTGTCGACCGCAGCGGAGTACACAATCGCTCCTGATCAAAACACGTCTTTCTCGTAACCTCTCTGTTTTCTGACTGGCGCATGTGCTGGCCTTCGACCGCGTGTGCCCGACTTCTGGTCTGACCCTTCCGGTCTGGCCCTTCCGGTCTGGCTTCACTTCTGTTTGCCTCACCTCTCTCCACCAACAACACACAGCTCATCACAGCCCATAACACCACACGCCCCCCCCCTGATCTATAGATCATTCAACCGGCTCTCCCACTCACTCCTCGCTCCCGAACTACCTTAATTGGTTTCATAATCAGCCAACCAGGGAGGAGGGTGCCGCTCCCTCTGTGGTCGCTGTGCGGCCCCGGGACTGGCCTGAGTTCCTGGCGCGCTGCCTTCATCATCTTACCTACTGCTGCTGTCTTCATCATCTGAAGCACTGACAATCTTCCGCACATCCAAAACATGGCGTGGCATACCATCGACTGAGACGTTGTTCTTTGAATTGATGGAGGTTATAGTTCCTTTCCCCCATTGTGATATGCAACGTGCATTTGGGGGTTTTACCCAAACTTCTTCCCCGATCTGCACGAAGGTGTGCTCT